>NW_006922650.1:69798-73590 GCF_000298275.1 Orycteropus afer afer
TTTTGATGTGTGCATTTACTGTCATAAATTGGCCTCTGATCACTGCTTTTGCTGTGTCCCAAAGATTTTGGTATGTTGTGTTTTCATTCTCGTTTGGTTCAAGGAATTTTTGAATTTCAATTTTTATATCTTCTCTTACCCAGTCTTTCTTAAGGAGGCTATTATTCAGTTTCCACATGTTTACTCTTTTTCTGTTGATCTTCCTATTGTTGATTTCTAATTTGATAGCATTGTGAGCTGAGAAGATGCTTTGTAGTATTTCAATGTTTTTAAATTTATGAAGGCTTGCTTTATGGCCTAATGTATGGTCTGTCATGGAAGATGTTCCATGTGCCCTGGAAAAGAATGTATATTGTGCTGTTGTTGGGTGATGTGCTCTGTAGATGTCTATAAGGTCAAGTTAATGGGTTATATTGTTTAGCTCTTCTGCATCTTTGTTGAGTTTCTTTCCAGTTCTATCTTTCATTGAAAGTGCTATATTAAAGTCTCTTACTATGACTGTGGAGTCATCTATTTGCCTTTTCAACTCTTGTAAAAGTCTGATTTATGTATTTTGGGGTTCTTTCATTGGGTCCATAGATATTTATTATGATTGTATCTTCATGTTCAATTGATACTTCATCATTATAAAATGTCTTTTCTTGTCCCATATGTTTTCTTAAAGTCCTTTTGATCAGAAATTAATATTGCCACTCCTGCTCTTTTACAGTTGTCATTTGCTTGATATATCTTTTTCCAACATCTGATTTTTACTCTATTTATTTTTGTCTTTGTCTCTAAGGTGTGTCTCTTGTAGACAGCATATTGATGGGTTTTGTTTTCATATCCAATCTGCAACTCTCCATCTCTTGAGTGGCACATTTGATCCATTAACATTCAGTGTAATTATTGACAAGTATATGAATTGGTTGCTGTCATTTTGTAATGTGTGTTTTCACAGTGTCCCTGGTATCTTTGTTTCATACTATTTTCTGTGCTGAGCTCATTATGTTTATGGATCATGTTATCATTTCCTTTGTTGTTGTTGTTTTAGTATTTGCTGGATATTTATGCTTGTCTTCTTTTTTATTGTGATATAAAGTTTTATCACTTTTCTTTGAGGTTACCCTGTGATTTATAATTTTCTCTCCAAGATTAGAACAGTCCATTCTATCTTGCAACTCTTTTGACTTCCTCACCACTTAGAAGTTCTATAACTACACAGTATTTTCCCTCTTTTTGCTTTGTAGTTGTCCTCACTTGCCAACTGAAGTCTCTGGTTCTCTGTTTACAATCTTGTAAGCTTATTTTACTTTGGATATGTCTATAGCTGTGGTTTCTGGGTTATGTCATCTTGTGCATTAATGGTCGGTTGTTATTTGCTATTTTTGGTTCTTTGTTCAAAGGATTCCCTTTAGTATCTCTTGTAAGGTTGGTCTGGTTTTAACAAATTCCCATAGTTTCTGCTTATCTGTAAATCTCCTAATTTCACCATCATATTTGAGTGACAGTTTTGCCTGGTATATAATTCTTGGTTGAAAATTTTTCTCTTTCAGAGTTTTATATATACCATTCTATTGCCTTCTTGCTTGCATGGTTTCTGCTGAGAAATCAGATCTTATTCTTACTTGTTGTCCTTTATAAGTAACTTTTTGTTTTTCCTGTGCTGCTTTCAAGATTTTTTCTTTGTCTTTGGTTTTGATGAGTTTGATGATGATATGTCGTGATGATTTTATTTGGGGTCTATCCTGTTTGGGGTTCATTGGACTTCCTGAATGGATATATTCTCATTTTTCATCATCTAAGGGAAGTTCTCCTCAAGCAAATCTTGGACAATTTTCTCAGTGCTTTTCTTTTTCTTTTCCTGTTTTATAGTTCCAATAACATGTAGGTTATTCCTTTTGATGATATCCCACATGAACCTTAGGGTTTCTTTTTCTTTTTTTTTTTCCATCTTTTTTTCTGATTGTTCCCTTTCCAAAGAAGTATTCAGGTATTTTTCTTCAATCTCATTAATTCTGTCTTCCACTGTGTCAATTCTACTCCTTTGCCCTTTCAATGTGTTATCTATTTCTGACAACTTAATATTAATCCTCTGGATTTCTATCTGTAGATTTAGAATCATTTCTAATTTTTCATTTATTTTGTCATTTTGTTCTTGTATTTTCTTCCCAAATTCTTCTAAAGTTTTTCCTGTGTTTTCTCTGGTCTGTCTCTCAATCCTTTGAAGATATCTAAATATAATTCTTTTGAATTCCTTATCAGAGAGTTCCAGTGCTGCTTCTTCCTCAGGGATGTGTTCTGGGTCTGTATTCTGCTCCCTTGTTTCTACCACTTTATCTTGCTTCTTTGTGTGGACTGTGATGGTCATTTGTCTCTGAGACATCATGGCGTTGTTGTATTCATATCTCTGTTAACTGTTTGTGAAGAGCAGCCAAGGGTGAGTCAGGCTCTTCTTGGTGGTTGTTTATCATTGGTGTGTTGGTGGAGAAGGAAGTGGTGGTTCTCACTCAGGAAGTGAAGTTCCAGAAGATGTGTGTGTAGTTGTTTCATATGGGGACTGTTGCTGTCTTCCACTCTTTCCATTTGTCCAGGTCCGGAATGTCCTTGGGATTCCCAGCAAGTGGAGCCTGTTCTTAAGTCCCTGGAATCTGGGAGAACACTGTTGCTTTAAATATCCAAAATAGTCAAGCCACTTGTAAACATTCAAAATTGTTGTGACCTCTGGACAGGCAAAAGTCCACAGCTCAGCCCACCATCCTCTTTGCTGCTTCCCCTTTTATACCCCAGTCACCAGAGCAGTCCTCTGTGTAGTCCCTGGCTAGCAAGGCTGATTTTTAGGTTAATTCTTAGGTTGTACCACCACTCAGCAATATCCAAGCTGTCTGTTGCATCAGGATCATTGCCACACTGCGGCTACGTATGTTTCCCTTTCTGGTGTTTTCATGCAATTCTTCTGCTAGTTGGGGGTTAGTCCACTTCTATATCCTCCCCTTCAAGGCTCAGGGGTCCACTATTATTTTCTGTATCTGTGTTAATTGGTTCCCTTTTTCTTTGTTGAAGAGGGTCTGTGCAGTCTTTCTGCCTATTCTGCCATCTTACTGGAACTCCGGTGGTGCTCTATTTAATTTCACATTATTTTCTCCCATATAATAGCTCAACAGTACTTACAAGGGACTCTCTGTAGATCACCAGATCTCTTGCTCTATGCTCCTCTCACTTCACAATACCCTTTCCTGTGACTTCTAGTCTCCTTTCCCTTCCATGGACTCCTACGTTCATCTTAACTCTGGTTGATGAGGTCCACATGAGTTCCCCTTCCCTGTAATGTCTCCAGGCATTAAGCTGGAGCAATTGTCACTCAGGGATCACTGTCCTTAATTTCCAATATCTGGAAAATGATAATTTTATACATTTTGTTTTGATTTTTACTGGTTTCAGCTGAGAGGGCATATATGGTCCCTGTTATTACAACTCAGTTTGCATCTATTCTCTTTTTTAAGGCATTTTTGCTGATATTAAAACATTTTCTAAAGCCCAGCTCTTTTCAAAATCTGGAGTTCTGGATCATTGTGCTAACTTGTTGGTCTGCTTATTATAAACATTCTTGTAACCATTTATTTTCTTTTGTTACTTATGATTTATGCTCAAATATTGTCTCCTCTTAAACACTTATATACATATATACTTCACTTACTGAGTGAGAGCCACCACTTTCTTCCCCACCCATGGGCCAATGATATACAACCATGAAGAAGAGCCTGACTCCCCTTGGCTCCTCTTCACAAGCAGCTAATGGAGATCTAAATACAA
>NW_006922650.1:74011-96037 GCF_000298275.1 Orycteropus afer afer
AGTCTGTCCATTCTTGGTTCCAAGGAGCATTCCAGCTGCCCTTCCTCCAGGACAGATTTGTTAGTTCTTCTGGCAGTCCATGATACTTTCAGCATTTTTCACCACTATCACAACTTAAAAGCATCAATTCTTCTTTGGTCTTCCTTATTCACTGTCCAGCTCTCACATGCATATGAGGTGACTGAAAATACCATGGCTTGGTCAGGTGCACCTTAGTCCTGAAGGAGACATCTTTGCTCCTCAGCATTTAAAAGAGGTCCTTTGCAGCTGACTTGCCCAGTGCTATGCTTCACCTGATGTCCTGACTGCTGCTTCCATTGCTGTCAATTGTAGAACCAATTGAAATTTCTGACAACTTCTATTTTTTTCTCCATTTATCATGATGTTGCTTATAGGTCCAGTTGTGAGGATTTCTGTTTTCTTTATATTGGGTTGTAATCCATACTGCAGACTGTATTCTTCAATCTTCATCAGTAAGTGTTTTAAGTCATCCTCACTTTTAGCAAGCAAAGTTGTATTGTCAGTGTATCATAGGTTGTTAATGAGCCTTCCTCCAATCCTGATGCCAGGTTCTTCTTCATATAGTCCAAATTCTTGGATTATCTTCTCAGCATACAGATTCAATACATATGGTGAAAAGATACAACGCTGATGCATTCCCTTCTTGATTGTAAACCATGCAGTGTCCCCTTGTTCTGTTTGAACAACAGCCTCTTGGGCTATGTACAGGTTTCTCATGAGTACAGTTAGGTGTTCTGAAATTCCAATTCTCATTGTTGCCCATAATTTGTTATGATCCACACAATCAAATGCTTTGCATAGTCAATAAAACACAAGTAAACATCTTTATGGTATTCTTTGCTTTGAGCCAAGATCCATCTGACATTAGCAATGATATCACTCATTCCACATCTTCTCCGAAACCAGCTTGAATTTCTGGGAGTTGTCTGTCAATATACTGCTGCAACCGATTTTGAATTACCTTAAGCAAGATTTTAATTGCATGCAATATTAATGATATTGTTCTATAATTTCGACATTCTGTGGGATCACCTTTCTTTGGATGGGTACAAATATGTATCTTTTCCAGTCAGTTGGCCAGGTAGCTCTCTTCCAAATCTTCTGGCATAGCTGATTGAATGCCTCCAGCAGGACATCCATTTGTTGAAACATCTCAATATGTATTCCATCAATTCCTGGAGCCTTGTTCTTCACCAATACTTCAGTGAAGCTTTGACTTCTTCCTTCAGTACCACTGGTTCTTAATCATATGCCACCTCCTGAAATGGATGAAGATCTACCAGTTCTTTTATATACAATAACTCTGTGTATTCCTTCCATCTTCTTTTGATGCTTCCTGCATCATTCAATATTTTGCCCATAAAATCTTCCAATATTGCAACTTGAAGCTTAAAGTTTTTCCTCAGTTCTTTCAGCTTAAGAAATGCTGAGCATGTTCTTCCCTTTTCATTTTCTAACTCCAGGTCTTTTCACATTTCATTATAGTAATTGGCTTTGTATGGTCAAGCTGCTCTTTGAAATCTTCTATTCAGGTCTTTTATTTTGTCATTTCTTCCATTTGCTTTAGCTACTTTCTGCCCAACGGCAAGTTTTAGAGTCTCTTCTGACACCCATTTTGGTCTTTTCTTCCTTTCTTCTCTTTTTAATGACCTCTTCTATCTTCATGGATGATGTTCTTGATCATCCCACAATTTTTCTGTCGTTGGTGTTCAATGCATCAAATCTATTCTTTAGATGGTCTCTAAATTCAGGAAGAATATATTCAAGGTCATATTTTGGCTCCTGTGGACTTGTTTTAATTGTCTTCAACTTCAAGTTGAACTTGCATATGAGCAGTTGATGGTCTGAACAGCTCCTGGCCTGGTTTTGGCTGAAGATATTGAGCTTTTCCATCACCTCTTGCCACAGATGTAGTCAATCTGATTCCTGTGTACTCCACCAGGCAAAGTCCATGTGTATAGCTGCCATCTGTGTTGTTGAAAAAGGACATTTGCAATGAATAAGTCATTGGTCTTGCAAAATTATATTATGAGATCTCCAGAATTATTTCTGTCACCAAGGCTGAATTTTCCAAGTACTGGTGATTCTTCTTGTTTTCAACAATTGCATTCCAGTCACCAGGGATAATTAACACATCTTATTGCACATTTGATTAATTTCAGACTGCAGAAGTTGATTAAAATCTTCGATTTCCTGACCTTTGGCTTTGGTGGTTGGTGTGTAAATTTGAATAATAGTAGTATTAACTGTAGGCGTATAGATATTATCATACACTGACAGCATTGTACTTCAGGAAAGATCTTGAAACATCCTTTGTGATGATGAATGTCATGACAATGACAATCTTCAAATTGTCATTCCTGGCATAGTAGATCATATGGTTGTCTGATTCAAAATGGTCCAAACTGGCCCATTTTAGCTCACCAATGCCTAGGATATCAATCTTTATGCATTCCATTTCATTTTTGACAACTTCCAATTTTCCTAGTCTCATACTTTGTGCATTCCCTGTTCTGATTATCAATGGATGTTTGCAGCTGTTTTTCTTCAATTGGATTCATGCCACGTCAGCAAATGGAGGTCTCGAAAGCTTTACTTTTTCCATATCAGTAAGGTTGGTTCTACTCTGATGATGCAGCTCCAGTCATATTTTGAGAGCACTCTGACCTAAGGAGATTGTCCTTCTGCACTGCATTGGATAATGTTACTGGGCTATTCACAAAGTTGCGCAGACAGTGTTTCTCTGCTGTTCATAAGGTTTTCCCTGGCCTATTCTTTGAGAAGTGGATGAACTCTTCCTTCTTCCTATTCTGTCTCAGTCTATAAGCTGCATTGAAACCTGTACAGCATGTGTGACACTTCTGGGGTTTGAAACACTGGTGACATGGACTCAAGCCTCACAGCAATGCGCAATCACCACAGTATGACAAACTGACCAACAAGTTTGTCTCCCTTAGCTGTTCGAAACCTCTCCACCCTCCCCTTACCTGGATCCTGCAGCTCTTCCTGTCATTCCCCTCAGCTTTTCTTTCCCCATTTACTGCCTCTTGGGTTGTGGGGACTGTGTCCCTACCTATTCCTAGATCCCTGCTGCTCTGCCCATCATCACCCCTGGCTTTTCCTTCCCCTGCTTCCTGCCTCTTGGGGGGTGGGGTCAGTGTCCCTCCTCTTACCTGGATCCCTGCTGCTCTGCCTGTTATAGCCTCCCTGGTTTTTCTTTCCCTTGTTTCCTGTTTCTTGAGGGGTGGGGCCCATGTCCCTCCCCTTACCTGGATCTCTGCTGCTCTGCTTGTCATTTCCCCTGGCTCTTCTTTCTCCTACTTCCAGCCTCGGGGGAGGGGGTAGGGCCCCATGTCTCTCCCCTTAGCTTTATGCCTGCCATATATGTATGTGTGTGCACACACACACACACATACGTATGTATGTATTTATGTACATATATTTAGTGTGCCTGGTGGCATAGTGCTTAAGTCATTTGACTTGCAACCAGAAGTTTGGCAATTCTGAATCTTGCAGTACTCTGCAGAAGTAGGATGGGGCAATCTACTTGCATAAAGATTTACAGTCTGGGAAGCCCAGTGGGGGTCACTAATAGTCAGCCAGTGGGGGTCACTAATAGTCAGAATCAACTCGATGGCAGAGAATTTTTTGTATATATATGTTGTTGTTATGTGCCGTCGAGTCAGACTTGACTCATAGTGACCCCTCCCTGGGTTTCTGAGGTGGTATCACTATGGAAGTAGATTGCTCAACCTTCCTTCCAAGGAGTGGCTGGTGGGTTTGATCCACCAGCCTTTTGGTTAGCATTCAAGTGCCTTAGACACCATACTACCAGAGCTCATATATATATATATATATATATATATATATATATGTGTGTGTGTGTATATATATATATATATAAAATAAATTTACGTCCAAATTAAAAGTATTATAAGAATAATTATGGTGGTGTTTACATCCAAATGATCTTTAGAGTTATCTGGGTCAGTGTTTGGCAGCAGGATCTTTGGTGGTACAGTGCTTAAAGCATTTGGCTACTAACCAAAAGGTCAGTGGTTTGAGCCCACCAGCTACTACTCTTCAGGAGAAAGTTGAGCCAGTCTGTTTCTTTAAAGTCTGCTTCTGTTACAGTCTTAGAAACCCTATGGAACCAAGTCTGATCTGTCCTATAAGAACACTATGAGTCAGAGTTGACTCAATGGCAGTAGGTTTTTTTTTTGTTATTTGGAAGCAGCAAAGCCATGCTCCCTCATCTTATGAAATGAGGAACACTCTTTGCTACCTGGTAGAAGTGATGTTTGGGATTGGGTATTGGTGGAAAGACTATCAGGGAAAGCCTGCAGGAGGAAATGAAGGGGGATCTTCAAGCTTGAAATCTAGTTTAGACATAACTCAAGCACACATTAAATTTAAATTTAAATTTTCAGAAATAGCTACAATACATTTAAGTTTCTCTCATAAAAAGTAAAGGGTAGATTCTGGTTTGATATCTCTTGTATGTGTGATGCTCTTAAGACTTGCTTTTATTGTAATGAATTATTTTAGTGGAAATAAGGAATATAAGAACTATGACATAGTTGTTTGTTTCTAAGTGTACTGGATAACTTGCAGAAGGAAAAATAATTAACTCATGATATTAAATGCTACTTGAACAATTTCTCTTAGAAAGATCAGCACAAGGCCAGTCTCCATGAGGTAGAGGTTAAAGATGTCCCAGATGTCCAAACTACTGTACCATTCCATCATTTCAGGCATTAAATTCTCCTCCTCCTCTCAGTAATCTCCCCCATCTTAGGGTTCTGTATTTCTCTGTAACACCTCCCAGAACTCACAGACACTAAAGGGATTGTCTCATGTAGTGGTGGTGGAGGCTGGCAGGCTGGCAAATCCCAGGTCTGTGAGTAGGTCTGGAGGATCCTCCCAATTCTCTTGGTTTGATGAATTTAAATCAGGAGATCAGATGATGGCTTGTGTCCCAAATCCAGGCTTGAGATGACAATGAGCCAAAACACAGAACTAGAGCAAGAGAAGGGCTAACCTTCCCAGGAGATTCATAGATATACCCTCAAGGAAGCTAAGGGTAGTGATATGAGTTACAGCCTCCAGCAAGGCAGGACTCAAGAGATATCACACCTGTGTTGCTCCAACAGAAATAACCCAAGTGGATGGTTTTAACAATCAGCAGCTACTCAGTTGCTCATGGCAAATCCCACCACAGAGCCGACTGCCAG
The DNA here is from genome assembly GCF_000298275.1 of Orycteropus afer afer. NCBI lineage: Eukaryota > Metazoa > Chordata > Mammalia > Tubulidentata > Orycteropodidae > Orycteropus > Orycteropus afer. Next base: position 79,267 of record NW_006922650.1, read on the forward strand.
TCATTATAAGGAAGGACTACTACCAGCTGCCAAGCTAAGTTGACACCTGATCTTAACTACCACACCACACCAAACAGGCATGGATAATAGGATTTACAATATGTCACAAAATGGAGGACAATGGCTAGAAGGGCCACATCAAGCAATTCATCACAAATGCTCAGCTCTAAGTATGGGAAATGAATCAGACAGCTATGACTTACTTGAAAGAAGCTCTTATCTCCTATAGTTGCAAGGTTGAGGCTCCCAGAAAAGTTCAGAGGGTACACTCGGTCGATTCTTCTGAAGTTCCATATTCTGACCATCCTTTTATGGATATATACAAAACTGACATTTAGATCCTGTTCTGGTTACCTAGTGCCTCTCTGACAAGAATATGCCACCAATGAGATGGCCTTAACAAAAAGGATTTTGTTCTCTAGGGGCTATGTAAAAGCCACTTGACTTTGGGCTTCAGCTCTTCTTCTTGCTCCTGGCCCACTGAAGCTAGAGACATCTCTTCACTCAGGCAGCTACTGGCTGCTGAAGCTAACAAGCCCAAGGTCAACAAATAAAATGACACAGTCCCAATGTTACCAAACAACACGGCAGGCCATTGATTCAAGTCCATTGAAAGTCCCAGGACTGGCAAAGCATGGAAGGCCGCTGCACGACATGGCTCCATGAAGGTTTCAAGTGTGCCATAAGCTAGAGACCATTTCCAAAGGCTTCTCCTTATATACAGGAAGCAGACCACATCCTTAAAGCAGCTACTCAGCTGTTCAAAGTAGATTCTACCACGGAGTTGATTACCAGTCTCATCATCCAGCTGCCCAGTCACTCAACCAGACCTCACCAAGTTGACACACAAACTTAACCACCACAGATCCTGTTTCAAGGGCTTATTTCCTTTTGCCTGAAGAAATTGCAATGAGCTCTTTTGAGGTAGTTTTCTTGCAGGAGAAGGTTCAACTTGTTTAAGATTCATTCCTACCTTATCTTACTGCTTGGAATCCACTAATCAGATTGAAGTTTCAGTAGACTTCAGGGAGTTGGGTTCACAGAGCAACCTGGGAAGAGGTACCATAACACACCAACAGAATTTCAAGATTTTGCTAATTTGTGAGAAATAGCCATAGGTATGGATCATAAGAGATTTGGATCATAGAAGAGGGAAAGTAACAATGTGTTGCCTGAATTTACTGATAAGAATGCTATAACCAAAGAATCTGAATTCAATGAGTTATCTCAGGTGTTTGGGAGTGGCTATACTTGGACCCAAATGTGCCCTGTACTGAATGAAATTGAGATTCCAGAACTCCTTGTTATGCTTTAGAGGAAAGCATACATGGGAGATTGGGATACTGGAGTGGATTTATTATGTAAAGCCTATTCACCTACTGGGAGCTCTGGTGGCATAGTGCCTAAGGCAGTTGACTGCTAACCAGAAGGCTGGTGGTTCAAACCCACCAACCACTCCTCGGAAGGAAGATTGGGCGATCTACTTCCATAGTGATACTGCCTCGGAAACCCAAGGAGGGGTTGCTATGAGATGGATCTGACTTGATGGCAGTTATTTATTTATTTATTTTAAACTCACCTACTCTCTAACAATATTTCCAGAATTCAGAGGATATTGCCCTTACCAAGCTTCGAGGAATACATTGTTGAAGGGGACCTGGTCTCTTGAGGTGCTCTTTTTGGGTATCCTATGAAGTCCAGAATAAAAATGGGAAATGGTGCTATTAAAAAGGGCTCCCTGAATTAGATGATATGGTCCTGTGGTGCAGAGGCCACACAATAGTTAAACCTGAGAGATAGGTAGGTGTTAATACAATGAGCAGCAGAGCCAAGGTGAAAATCAAGAGGGTTTGACCCACAGAGATCTCTAATGTTGACCAAATAGTCATTATGTCCTTGGGATAAATAGTGGTACAGCCTATTAAAATCTTATTTGGATAAGTTGAAGAGCTTTAGGTCTGGGGGATTGAAGTCTGACTTGAATCACCACATGGAGGATCATGCTTCTCAAACAGTATTCAGACTTGACCCAGTTCACAGATTCAAAGTCCCTCAAATAAAGTGGAGGACATGTAGTCTTAGGAACACATTTAGTAAATATTTTTTCTAGCTTTCTCCAAAATGAACTGTAGCCAATTACTAAGAGGACTATGCACTGGTGGAGAATAAAAACCTAGATTGTCATCCACTGTAAAAATCTCTACATAGTTTCCCAACTTGTGAAAGAGCTATTATGATAAGAAATATCAAGTAGTAGCCTCTAGAAATGCCTTTATTTACTAAAATAGTAAATCTAAAACAATACCACATACTTGTAAGAATTATAAAGATTGGTGCCAAAATCAGGACTTGAAAGATGCAGGGTTGTTGATTCTTACCACATTTAACTCACTATTTGGCCTGTTCCACAGGAAGATGTATCTTGGAGATTGACACATGATTATCATAGGTTAATCAGGCAGTGACTGGAAAATATTGTCCCTATCGCAGATATTATTTCTTTGCTGGAGCAAATCAACACATCTCCAGGTACCTGGCATGAAGGTATTGCTCTTTCTATTGTTTATTTTTCTTTACCAGCTAATGAAGTCCACTAGAAGCATTGTACTTTTAGTTGGCAGGACCTGAAACTGATCTTCAGTATCCGACTTTGTTGTTGTTGTTAGTTGTCGTCTAGCTGATTCTGACTCATGGTGACCCCATGTATGCAAAGTAGAACTGCTTCAAAGAGTTTTTAAAGAAGCAGTTTGCCAGGTCTCTGGTGGTGCTCTAGGTGGGTTTGAACTGCCAACACTTTGTCTAGCAGTTGAATGCTTAACCATTTGCACCGCCCAAGGGCTCCTACTATAAGGGTATATTAAGTCTCCAGACTTTTAGTCAGTAAGGAGCTTGATTGTTTCTCTATTCTACAGGACATCATTCTGTTCCAATATTTCAAAGCCATCATGTTGTTTGGACCTCATAAGCCAAAAATAGAGATGATCATAAAAACATATGCATGTTAATGAGTTGAAAATAAAAGCCTACCAAAATTTAAGGGCCTGCTCTCTCAATGACATTTCTAGGGGTCTGGTGGTCTAGGATATGTCAAGATATTCCTTACATAGTGTCAAGTTGTAGTGTGACCAGTGGATCACTTTTCATTTGAGAGGCAACATATGTCTCACTTGAGTATGATACTCTCACCTATTTCCTGAATAATCGAAGGAAATGTCAGTTTTGAGTGCTGCCCTACTGCTCTGCCACTTAAACTATATGACTCTGAAGATATTATGTTGCTTGGAATATTTTATGGTATAGAGATAAAATATGGAAGCCTTGGCAGGCCCCTGTACTTGAATCATAATGTGAGCCTTTATGATTTTAGAGCAAAGCCATGCCATTGTCTGCAGTTAACGATTCTTTTGTAAGAGAACTTCTTGTTTGCTATATGGTCCTGATAGAGATTAAATGCTTTACTATAAACTAGTACTTACCAAGTGACCTGACATACCTATTAGAACCCTTAAACAAATCCCTTGCTGTTGAGTTGATTCTGACTCCTAGTGACCCTGGAGGACAGTATAGAACTGTCCTGTATGGTTTCCAAGGTTGTAAATATTTATGGAAGCAGACTGCCACATTTTTCTCCCAAGAAGAAGCTGGTGGGCTCAAGAACTTCAACCACTGTGCCACAGGGCTCCTCTTATCTATTAGTAATTGCATGTTTTTGATCTGATAAGCCATAAGGTTGGGTATTCATAGCAGTAGTGCATCATCAAGAAGTAGTGGTGTATATATGTGTGTGTGTGTGTGTGTGTATATATATATATATATATATATATATATAGTTGTTGTTGTTGTTATGTGCCGTTGAGTCAGCCCTGACTCATAGTGACCCCTCCTTGGGTTTCCGAGGCAGTATCACTACGGAAGTAGGATTGCCCAACCTTCCTTCCGAGGAGTGGCTGGTGGGTTTGAACCTCCAGCCTTCTGGTTAGCAGGCAAGTGCCTTAGCCACTATGCTACCAGAGCTCATATATATATATATATATGGTTTTAGCTCTGGTGGTGTAGGGCCTAAGGCATTTGACTGCTAATCAGAAAGCTGGTGGTTCAGACCCGCCAGCTACTCCCTGGAAGGAAGGTCAGGCAATCTACTTCTGTAGAGATACTGCCTTGGAAACCCAAAGAAGGGGTCACTATGAGTTGGATCCCACTCAACGGCAGTGAGTTTGGTTTGGTTTAATTTTTCAATAAATATTTTAGTAGATAAATATTATCTACTTTACTATTATATTACTCTATTAAATTATATTTTCTACCCTAATAAATATCAGAGTAAAAAGGTGATTTGGGTTTCTGCAGACAGTCAACTTAGATCCTGAAGGTGAGTCTTAATGATCTAAATTGGCTACCTAAAGTAACTCAAAACATTTTTCTACTCTAATTTGGATATATATTTGTGATCATGGGATGGTCACCAGTGAAGTATAAACATGTTCAAGTTAAATCAAACACAGGAAAAAAAAGAACAGTTCTTTATGATGACAAAATTATTTCATATACTAAACCCACTGATATATAGAACCAGACTGGTACAGGGCAGATATTCCTTAGAAGAGCAATGATGAGTGAATATGTCTGAGAATGCTAAGGTAAAGTTGACCTCTAGAGCTCTGGATTCACACATAGTATAATAAAGAGGTTTTTTTTTCCAAAAAAATTGGGAAAATATAATTTGTAGAGAGGATGCAGATATGTAGAAATAACTTTAGATAGGTCATAGCTTTAGAAGAGCATCTTATATCCCAGAATTTTGATGTAGGCTGTAAAACGTGTGTATGTCTTCTCAGTTGTTGTTGTTGTTGTTGTTGTATGTCTTCTCTAGATAATTAAAGAGGAGCTCTAGTGGTGCAGTGGTTAAAGCATTTGGCTGCTAACCAAAAAGTCAGTGGTTCAAACCACCAGCTACTTCATGGGAGAAATATGAGGCACTTTGCTTCCTAAAGATGTATAGCCTTGGAAACACTATGGGCAAGTTCTAGTCTATCTGACATGGTTGCTATGAGTCAAAATTGACTCCATGGCAGTAGGTTTGTTTTTTGGTAGATATTTATGACAAACTAGAAGGACCTAAGAAGAGGAAGGAGTTCTCGAGATAATTTGTGGAATCCTCAGAAGAAGAGGTGAAATATAAGGAGACCAATGAGGACATTTTACAAGAATACTAGTGTTGAGATGGTAAGAGTTTAGATGAAATTGGTGACAGAAGGGAGTGAAACAAGGGATAAATGCAGAGAAAGCTTTGATGGAAAGATTTAGAAGCCTGAGATAATTGTATATAGGGGTTTTATATGTCAGATACTGTGCAGAGAATCCCAAATTATCACCCTTTTGGAGCTAGAGGTAGAAATATTTTCTCAGTATATTGTCCAGTCCTGCCTGTACTATGTGCTCTTTGCTTAGTACATGAGAGTTATAATTTTCTTACAGCTCTTGATAAGGTTTATGTTTATCAGTTAAAGATATTATAGAAGTCAAAACTAATATACATGCAACTCTCATCATCTTTGATGCCAGATCAACATATAACAGGGCTCCATGGTTCTGTGTTGTACCTCTTAGCAAGTTTTCCTCTCTCTGAGTGATGTGACACAGGGAAAGGAAAAAAGAGAGTCAAGTTACTGCAGAAAACTGTGTTGCTTATATCTAGACTATATGGCTGACTTTCATGAGACTACTACATTTCCAAGTTTGCCCCAAGGCATTCTTAGACACAGACATCATCAACTAATATGGAGGTAAGAACTGGTTATTTGAATACCTAACTATACCTGACATTACCTGTCATCATCTTAAAGTCTTGCTACTCAAATTCTGGTCATCAGACCAGTTGCAACAGCATCATCTGGAAGCTTATTAGAAATGAACAGTCTCAAGTTCCATCCTGTCAAATTGAATAATAATCTGTATTTTAAGATTTATAGGTGATTTTCAAATACAGTATTTAAAGCACTGATCTAAAGTTTCTGTGAAATATCTATGGCACTGGCTGGACCATAAGGTGCTGGGTGCATGCAGCAAGTATTGAAATTCACAGGAAAACACCCTAACTCCAGTGGTTCAAATTTGAGAGAAATGGATATGGGCTATTAGAAAATCATTTATATCACGCAGATATATTATCTCTTTGTTTTGAGGAGAAAGATTGGGAGAGGTTGGGAGAATAAAACTCTTTTCTCTATATTTATTCTGCTTCATAAGGAAAACTATCCAATCCTAGACCACTGCCTTGAGATTACTGGAACTAATATTCTATTATGATGCTATGACTCATTAATGTTAATTTCAGCTGTCAATATGTATGAATTGACACTAAAAAACCCCTGTAGAGTTTGATGAACTCTTCACATTGTCCTCAAGCTTAATGTCCTTCATTCACAATGAAGGAAATGTCCTTATTCACCTGGCTTTTTAGAGGATTTATGTATCACAGTCTTGAGAAAAAATAAGAGTACTGGGATTCTAGAACTTTAAGCCCAGAATTTGACGTGTTAGACTGCAAATTCCAAGACATATTTGAGGATTTCCGAAATCATTGTTCAAGCACTCATTAGATTACCTTTTCTTCCTAGTGATGAAGACATTTCATTAGCCACTATGCTACCAGAGCTCCCCAAGCACTCACTAGATTACTTTTTCTTTCTAGTGATGAAGACATTTCATTTGCCAAGTAACTGGTAATTAGAAGATACCTAAGTAAGTTAAACAACACTGTTTACAGTGAATTACTTATGTAAGAAGGCCAGAATGTAAATTCAGGGTCTTATTGGCTTTTTGGCTTCTTCATCTATTCCTTTGCTTTCATTTTTTGCTTTGTGAATAAGAAAGTAGATGTTAAGAAGGCCCTCTCTTTGCTTTTTATCCTTTACAGAAAAATTTTAAGTTCCATTTTAATAACATATTTGGTGTTGTTGTTATGTGCCATCGAGTCAGACCCGACTCATAGCGACCCCTCCTTGGGTTTCCGAGGCGGTATCACTACGGAAGTAGATTGCCCAGCCTTCCTTCTGAGCAGTGGCTGGTGGGTTTGAACCGCCAGCTTCTGGTTAGCAGTCAGGTGCCTTAGGCACTATACTACCAGAGCTCCCAATAACATATTTAGTATGATGAAATATTTCCATCTTAATCTATTTACTCTTCTTTCTTGTTGACTAAGGAGAAAGCGAAAGCTTTGAGCTCTTTTCCTGTAGCAGGATAGATGGCATTAGAAAAAGCAAGGAATAAATGAACTCTGCAAATTTTTCTTGTAGCAGTGGACTCCAGACGAGGAGACAATTCAGAGATACATTTTGTCCTGAAAAAGTTATTAATGTAAATAAATGAATAGGCAGAAATAGAACTCAAATTTTTGTTGCTGTCTTTTTTTGTGCGTGTTTTAGCACAAGGATGGTGAGTCTTGTGTGGACTTTTTAGAAATCTATTTTCATGCCCACTTATGAAAATGTACAACGATCAAAGTCATTGTCTTTGAAATAAGACTGTAAACTTTATGTCATTCTTTGGTTCTAAAAATAATAGGAAAAAAAATTAGTAGTTAATCAAACTTTAATTTGTGTTTGAATCAGAACATGTAGTAATAGGAGAAACAATTATATGTATACATATTTTAATTTTAAAGTCTCTTAATGCTCTGAAAGAAATACAATCTTTTTTATCAAGTCCTTAAAAGCTTGTTTGACTTGCTTATTTCGTAGGGTATAAATGAAAGGATTCATCAAAGGGATAAATGAGGTGTTGAGCAATGACACTGCCTTAGTAAGGGCCACTCCTTCCTTTGCTGGTTTGACATAGATGAAGAGGCAACTTGCATAGGTGATGGAAACTACAATCAAATGGGAAGAACAAGTGGAGAAAGCCTTTTTTCTTTGCTGAGCAGAAGGGAGTCTTAAAATGGTCTTGATGATGTGTGTGTAGGACACAATTACACACACTAGTGTGAATATGAGCGTCAGGATAGCCATGGTTAAGATAACTTGTTCTACAGATTGTGTGTCTGAGCATACAATCTTCAGAAGAGGAGATGCATCACAGCCAAAATGGTCAATGAGATTGGAGTCACAGAAATCTAGCTGAACTCCCAGGCTAAGCGGTGGGATTATGACAAGTAATCCAGTCAGCCAACAACAAAGGACCAATATAGTGCACACCCTGCCATTCATGATAGTGGGGTAGTGCAGGGGCTTGCAGATAGCCACATAACGGTCATAGGACATGGTGGTTAGAAGAAAGAATTCTGTTGCCCCGATGAGGATGATAAAAAATAATTGGATCACACAAGCATTATAGGTAATCCTTTTGTCTCCAGTTGTCATGCTGTACAGGAATCTAGGGACACAGACAGTTGTAAACATTATTTCTAAGATGGAAAAATTCTGTAGGAAAAAGTACATGGGTGTTTTAAGGTGAGAGTCCACAAGAGTGAGGAGAATAATAATTAGATTTCCACCAACAGTGAAAATGTAGGTGAGAAACAGAAACGCTGTAAGAAAAACCTGTAGTTGTGGGTCATCTGTTAGTCCTAGCAGGATGAATGTTATCGCAGAGTGATTTCTCATCAGTGATTTTAGTTATAGAATGAGCCTGTGTTTTAAATCATAAATTCTGAATCTGAAGAATAGAATACAAAAACAATATTTCAATATGCTATATGGAGAACATGTGATCAAGACAGTGGAAGCACATTTTTTTCTTTTACTTGATCATCAGCAATGTTGTTGTACAAGTGATTGCACCCTGTTTTACTCAGAACTTCAGAACAGAGTTCATGAAAAATATCCTTCTGATTTGATTTCCATTCTAGTTACAGGACCATTTTGAAATTAGATAGAGAGTATTAGCAGAATCTCCCAGTCCATTGAGAATAAGTAGTGGCTCTGTAAATGTTCGTTAAATGGAAAAAAAAGTCTCTATGAAAATTTCATTTCCCCGTTTGTCAGAATAATACATCAAGTTGTTCCCATAAACAATAGGAACCGTCAGTGGCTTGGCTGTATGACTTTCTGTGCTTTGCAACCATTTTCCCTTCAAATAATGCCTACTTAATCTCACCCACATTTTTGTAACCTTTACTGTTACATTGACCTGTGACAGGATCCCAGAGTTATGTCATATACTCTACCAAGTATCTTCATGCTTCCTTTATAATGATTTACTGAAATATTTTACTCTGTCCCTCCTATGCCTCTGGTCTTCTTCCTCTTCTGAATTTCTGTTTCAATGTCCATCTGATGCCTAATATCCCACCCTTCTCATGTCTTCCCAATAAATGGGATGTTCTGTGGCCTTTCTCAGAAAACACAATCCTGTCAGACTTCCATGTTTCTTGTTGGGGACTTCAGCATATGCATAGCTATTTATTTTTACAATGCTTTCTGAGGCTACCTGACAACTTCCTTAATTACATGAAATCTATATACTCCATGATGGAAAAGGAAAGGAGAATTCCACTTGGGGAAAAGCTGACCTCTTTGCCATGATTCCTTTCTTCAATCATTTACCTTGCTCTTGGGAATCATTTCTCCCCTATTACCTTGCTTCAGGGCATCTATCTGCCCTTCAGCACTCTGGCCCAAGGATGGACTCTGACTCTGTCTTTAATTCCCCCAAAGAACAGTTATGGACAGCCATTGATATTTAACAAGGATTAAATATAATATAAGGTTTCAGGGTGGTGTAAACTGTTTGCGTTCAACTGCTAACTTAAAGGCTGGTGGTTTGTGTTCAAACCCACTGATATTGCATAAGAAAGGCTTGGTGATCTGCTTCTATAAAGGTGGTTGTTGTTAGGTGCCATCAAGTTGTCTCTGACTCATAGCGACCCTATGCACAGTAGAACGAAACACTCCCTGGTCCTGCACCAGCTTTGCGATCCCTGCTATACTTGAGCCCATCGCTGCAGCCACTGTGTAAATACATATCGTTGAGGGCCTTCCACTCTTATGTTGACCATCCACCTTACCAAGCATGACATCCTTCTCCAGGGAATGGTCCCTTCTGATAACATGACCAAAGTAGGTGAGATAAAGTCTAGCCATTCTTGCTTCCAAGGAGCATTCCAGCTGCACTTCCTCCAGGACAGACTTGTTAGTTCTTTTAGCAGTCCAAGGTACTTTCAGCATTCTTCTCCAGCACCACAACTCAAAAGCATCAATTCTTCTTTGGTCTTCCTTATTCATTGTCCAGCTCTCACATGCATATGAGGCGATTGAAAATATCACGGCTTGTGTCAGGGACACCTTAGTCCTCAAGGAGACATCCTTGCTCCTCAGCACTTGAAAGAGGTCCTTTGCAGCCAACTTGCCCACTGCTATACATCGTCTATGTCCTGATTGCTGCTTCCATTGGCATCAGTTGTAGAATTAAGCAATGTGAAGTCTTTGACAACTTCAATCTTCTCTTCATTTATCACGATGCTGCTTATAGTTCCAGTTGTGAGGAGTTTTGTTTTCTTTATATTGAGATGTAATACACACTGCAGACTATATTCTTCAAACTTCATCAGTAAGTGCTTCAAGTCATCTTCACTTTCAGCAAGAAAAGTTGTGTCATCAGTGTATCACAGGTTGTTAATGATTCTTCCTCCAATCCTGATACCATGTTCTTCTACATATAGTCCAGCTTCTTGGATTATTTGCTCAGCATATAGATTGCATAAGTATGGGGAAAAGATACAACCCTGACACATTCCTTTTTGATTTTAAACCTTGCAGTGTCCCCTTGTTCTGTTCAAATGACAGCCTCCTGGTCTATGTGCAGGTTCCTCATGAGTACAATTAAGTGTTCTGGAATTCCCATTCTTCTCAATGTTATCCACAATTTGTTATGTTCCACACAATCAAATGCTTTTGTGTAGTCAATAAAACACAAGTAAACATCTTTCTGGTATTCTTTGCTTTGAACAAAGATCCATCTGACATCAGCAATGATATCCCTCATTCCACGTACTCTTTTGAATCCAGCTTGCACCTCTGGAAGTTCTCTGTCAGTATATTGTTGCAAGTCTATTTGAATTATCTTCAGTAAGATTTTACTTGTGTGCAATATTAATATTCTTCTATAATTTCCTTATTCTGTGGGATCACCTTTCTTTGGAATGGGTACAAATATGGATCTCTTCCAGTCAGTTGGCCAGGTAACTGTCTTCCGAATCTCTTGGCATAACTGAGGGAGTACCTCCAGTGGGGCACCCATTCGTTGAAACATCTCAATGGGTATTCCGTTAAGTCCTGGTGCCTTGTTCTTTGCAAATTCCTTCAGTGCAGTTTTGACTTCCTTCTTCAGTAACATTGGTTCTTGATCATATGCCACTTCCTGAAATGGATGAAGATCTACCAGTTCTTTTTTGTACAGTGACTGTGTATTCCTTCCATCTTCTTTTGATGCTTCCTGCATCATGCAATATTTTGCCCACAGAATCTTTCAATATTGCAACTCGAGACTTAAATTTTTTCCTCAGTTTTTCAGCTTGAGAAATGCTGAGTGTGTTCTTCCCTTTTGTTTTTCTAACTCCAGGTCTTGGCACATTTCATTATAGTAATTGGCTTTGTCTGCTTGAGTGCTCTTTGAAATCTTCTGTTCAGCTCTGTTATCTTGTCATGTCTTCCATTTGCTTTAGCTACTCTCTGCTCAAGGACAAGTTTCAGAGTCTCTTCTGACACCAGTTTTCATCTTTTCTTCCTTTATTGTCTTTTTAATGACCTCTTCTTTCTTCATAGATGATGTTCTTGATGTCATCCCACAATTCTGGTTTTCAGTCATTGGTGTTCAATGCATCAAATCTATTCTTTAGATGGTCTCTAAATTCAGGAAGGATATATTCAAAGTCATATTTTGGCTCTTGTGGACTTGTTTTAATTGTCTTCAACTTCAAGTTGAACTTGCATATGAGCAGTTGATGGTCTGTTCCACAGTGAGCTCCTGGCCTGGTTTTGGTTGATCATATTGAGCTTTTCCATCGCCTCTTGCCATAGATGTAGCAATCTGATTCCTGTGTACTCCACTTGGTGAAGTCCATGTATATAGCTGCCATTTGTATTGTTGAAAAAGGGTATTTGCAATGAATAAGTCATTGGTCTTGCAGAATTCTATAAGGCAATCTCCAGTGTCATTTCTGTCACCAAAGCCACATTTTCCAGCTACTGGTGATTCTTCTTTGTTTCCAACTTTTGCAGTCCAGTCGCCAGTGATAATTAACACATCTTGATTGCACATTTGTTTAATTTCAGACTGCAGAAGTTGGTAAAAATCTTCACATTCCTCATCTTTGGCTTTGGTAGAAAGTGCTTAAATTTAAAGACTAGTTGTATTAACTGGTCTTCCTTGTAGACATATGGATATTATCCTATCACTGACAGCATTGTACTTTATGACAGATCTTGAAACATCCTTTGGGATGATGAATGCCACACCATTCCTCTTCAAATTGTCATTCCTGGCATAGTAGATCATATGGCTTTCTGATTCATAACAGCCAAACTGGTCCACTTCAGCTCACTAATGCCTAGGATATCAATCTTCATATGTTCTATTTCATTTTTGACAACTTCCAATTTTCCTATATTCATACTTCGTACGTTCCATGTTCTGATTATCAATGGATGTTTGCAGCTGTTTCTCCTCAATTTGAATCGTGTCATATCAGTATATGGATGTCTTGAAAACTTTACTTTATCCATATCAGTAAGGTTGGTTCTGCTCTGATAGTGCTACTCTTTCCCAGTAGTATTTTGAGAGCCTTCCTACCTAAGTGGCTTATCTTCCTACACTGTGTCTGACAGCATTTCCAGGCTATTCGTATAGTTGCCTTGTATGGTATCGGACAGTGTTTCTCTGCTATTCATAAGGTTTTCCCTGGCCAATTCTTTGAGAGGTGGATGGTCTCTTCCTTCTTCCTATTCCATCTCAGTCTGCAAGCCACTCTGAAACCTGTGCACCATGTGCAACCCTGCTGGCGTTTGAAACATCAGTGGCACAGCCTCAAGCCTCACAGCAACACGCCACCACACTACAACAAACTGACAGATAAATTTGCCTCCCTTAGCTGTTTGAAACCTCTCCACCCTCCCCTTACTCAGATCCCTGCCACTTGCTCACTCTGTCCTGGATGCCCTTGCTTCCACTTATCTTTCCCCTCTGCTTTTCCTGCCACTTGGAGGGATGATGGGGCTGGGGTCCCTCCCCTTACCTGGACCACTCTGCCACTTGCTCGCTCTTTCCTGGATGCCATGGATCCAAAGATACAACATTTCCAGGAAAACTGTAATTTTAGGATTTTAGGGAATTGGAGCTCTGGTGGTACTTAAGGCATTTGGCTGCTAACAAGAATGCTGGCTGTTTAAACCCAGCAGCCACTCCTCAGAAGGAAGGCTGGGCAATCTACTTCTGTAGAGATATTGCCTGAGAAACCCAATGAGGGATCACTATGAGTTAGATCTGACTTGATGGCAGTGAGAGTCAATCTTAACAATCACTAATTAATTAAATGTTAGTTTTTCAAATGTTTCCTGGCTGAAAGAATATGTCCAGTGCATCTGGGTTTCTTCAATAAATGACTGGAATAAAATCTTCCCGTGAGACACTAATTATTTTGTAATTGAATATTTTTAATATAATGTTTGAAGACATTACCATCCACAATGACCTAAGTATTGTTTGTTTTCTGTGTGTAAGGAAGGTATCACTTTTTTTTTTTCCTGGTAAATTTATATTGAAGGTAGTTCACAGTGTGAAGAGTTAATGACATCTTTGTAGAAAATAGTTGCTGACGGAAGCTAATGGGATGAATAGTTTGCCTGAGTGTTGGCAGCTTTTAAGTAATATGTGCTTACACAGAGGTTGCTCTACTATACTAAGAAGTGATGTTTCTCAGGAGCCATGAATCATCCCAGTAAGTGTCTCTAATATTCTTCTCTTCATCTTCTTCTACCTGTGTAACCTATTGTCTTCATGCTGGCCAGTACACTGACCTCCAAATGTCACTGGGTTGTACCCCATTCTCCTGAATTATTTCTAACAAATCTTAAAAACAATGAAATATTGTACCCTCAATTTTGAGGAAATACCTGGAATAAAATTTGCAAATTTCACATGATTGTTTGAATAACTGCTTAAAGAAGGAAATTATTAGTATAAATAATGTACATTTAAAACAGGAGTTTTAGGCCATGTAGCATAACTATTTTACTTCTTGCTATCAAGGATAATTTTAAATTGTGGAAAGCTACTATTTATCATTTCATCCTCCATAATAAAATTAGTATATATTCATTTATTACATTTATTTAGAAACAACAGAAAAATGTAAGCAAGAAAATTACCCATAATTCTATGTCAAGGAGTACAACACTGTTAACAACTTCTTGTATTTGTTTACAACCTTTTTATTTATCTAAAAGGATATGTATGTAATTACTTATATTTTATGAAATAAACATTGTAGTGTAAACAATATTTGATTACATTTATTCATATAATTTTGAAGCACTTACAATGTGTTCTCATATCATGAAGTATTCTTCAGAAACATAATTTTACTCACTTGTTATATCCCATTATATAAAAAAGAAAATTATAAAACTTATAGTTCTATTATGGAATATTTAAATGGCTTCTATTTGTTACATAATAATTTTATGAATATAATAATTTAGTGTATAGCTTTGCATATAAATCTTTTTCATCCATCTGATTAATTCAACATTTGAGAACTAGTCAAAAAGGAAATATTGAATCAAAGGCTTTTGATATTTATTGTCACATCCTTTAGGAAATATGGACCAGTCTATACTTCCAACATTGTTGTTGTTGTTGTTATATGCCGTCGAGTCGGCCCCGACTCATAGCGACCCCTCCTTGGGTTTCCAAGGCAGTATCACTACGGAAGTAGGATTGCCCAACCGTCCTTCCGAGGAGTGGCTGGTGGGTTTGAACCGCCAGCCTTCTGGTTAGCAGGCAAATGTCTTAGCCATTATGCTACCAGAGCTCCCAACTTCCAACATTAGTATCTGATAATCTTGTTTGCCTAAAGCATTGGGGATTTGAGTATCATTATTTTGGGTATAATTTTAAACATTTACTAAAAGATATTCCTAGCTCTGGTAGTGTAGTGCCTAAGGCATTTGACGGCTAACCAGAAGGCTGATAGTTCAAACCCACCAGCCTCCTTGGAAGGAAGGTTGGGCAATCTACTTCTGTAGTGATACCACCTCGGAAACCCAAGGAGGGATTGCTATGAGTCGGGTCTGACTTGGCAGCACATAACTACAACAACAACAACAACAAAAGATACTCCTAGGTAATTAAAAAAAAAAAAAGTTTTGGACTTTTCTCATAAGTGAGATGCATTTTTTCTAATGTTTATTGCCTATTTTAAATAGTATATTTCAGTGACCAAAAACCATCATAATCATCATATTTCCCTGGCCATAGAATGTGTTAAATTCATAGCAAACATGTACTTATTGAACTTGTGAGCTATTTGGCTGAATGCACCAGTCAAAGAATAGTAAGCTCCAGAGGATGCAGATCCTAGAATGTAATCTAACCTAATTAATATGACTTTATTACTATGGATTCTTGTAGTGCTGCGGAAGCTCAAGGTTGGGCTGGAAAAGGACTGGACAAGTTCAGTATAAGTGAAATAGCTATTTATCAGAGTGCTTAAAATTAAGAAATACCACTTTGAAATTATTTCTAGCTCTCAAATTTTAGGACTTTATGAAAAACGGAGTTTTTTTTTTTTTTTTTTTTTTTTTAATATTCTTTTTCAGCCTCTGTCATTATACCAAGGAAGTGAGCACGCTAGCCAGTTATGTACATAGCTGGCCTTATCCTTAATACCGGTCCCTTTTAAGAACATTAGTCAAGAGTTGTGTTCCATTTCAAATGCCGTGTATTACAACAAAGTGAAAGTTCAGAATCAGTTTTAATTCCTCTCTGAGCATGAAAATACATCTCAGATCCAGAGCTTTTAGCAGAAAGATTTAAGTTTGCTTCTAGGTACTGCTTTTGTGTAACTTCCACGGTTCCATATCCGAAATCTTAGGCACAGGTATGATAAGCATTTCATACTTACTTTCTGGTGGTTCATCATCACTTTTTAAGCAATTTAACCCAAAGTCTCTCCTTGAGGCTGAGAAACACCAGGTGCCAGTGTCATCTTTGAGTTAACTTTAGCATGTCCTCCTGGTAGGAGTGTCTGCAAATGAAAGGTGATAGCCAGGTTATCATGGGCCACAACAGTGCAGAGAACAGCTCCACTTAGTTCTTACTCTCACCAAGCCTAAAACAGACTCTGAGTCCTATCTTATGAAACTTAAGAAATACTATTTTCCTATATTCTCTGGCTGAAAGAATGGACAAACAAAGGCTAGAAAGTGTTGGCAACTCTCCCTGGATTTAGAAATGAAGGTAGTCTGATCTCTGAGCAAAGAAATGTGTTGCCCCATTAATTTTAATGAATAGAAATGACATGTATTTTATTGATTTAATTTGCTCAACTACTCAAGGAATATCTGAATGAGTAAACAAAAAAACGTCCTTGGTGACCCTGTTCAAATCATTAGTGAATTTACAGTGAAAATAACTTTGGAAAAAAAAAAAAAATTAAGTATCACCTGTGGAGGTAGTGTCCATAGAGACAAGAAATGCAACAATAGCATCAAAGAAAAAGTCAGAAGATAAAAATCACAATCTGATTCTCATCATGTTCTCTTTGCTTTGCTATTGG
>NW_006922650.1:96632-97198 GCF_000298275.1 Orycteropus afer afer
GATCACTCCTTTCCTCCCACAATGTTTAGTAGTGTCAGCTTTTGTTAAGTCTGCTTCCCTATTGCATAGATCTGTTTCTGGACTTTCTATTCTCTTGGACCACTTTTCTATAGTAGTATCAATATAATTTTGTTCTTCATTTTCAAGACGATTTTGCTTGACCTTTGATTTTCCATATTCATTTTAAAACAAATTCACCAATTTACACAAAAATAATTTGCTAAAATTTTGATGGAGATTGCTTTAATCTAAACGTAATTTTGGGGTAGTTTATATTTTTAGAGTGTTGAGGCTTCCAGTCCATAAACATGGTATTCCTATTCATTTATTTAGTTTTTACTTAATGCATTTCAATATTTTATAGCTTTTGATTTTTTTTGTGTGTGTTTAGAATCATTGCACATAATTCATTAATTATAAATATTGATTGTTTAAGGAGCTCTGGTAGCATAGTGCCTAAGGCACTTGACTCCTAACCAGAAGGCTGGTGGTTCAAACCCACCAGCCACTCCTCGGAAGGAAGATGGGGCAATCTACTTCCGTAGTGATACTGCCTCAGAAACCCA
>NW_006922650.1:97358-103204 GCF_000298275.1 Orycteropus afer afer
CTTTTGAACTACTCAGTGGCTCTGTGGAAGAAAGACCTAGTGATCTGCAACAGTAAAAACTATAGCCTAAGAAACCTTATGAGGTAGTTTTCACATGGGGTTGCTATGAGTCAAAATCAACTCAATGGCACATAACAACAACATTCATTGTTTTGGGTGCTATTTTAAAGGAAATCACTTAAAATGTTTATCTTCTAATCTTTTGTTTCTGTTAAAAACAGAATCAATTATTGTATATGGATTACTTTTTCTATGAACTTCAAGTTGACCAATACATTCTAGTAATTTTCCTAGTATTTTGACTCTTGCATAACAATAGTCTCACCTGTAAATAAGATCACTTTGATATCTTCTTTTAAAATGCATATACCCTTTATTTCTTATTCTTGATTTATTGCTCTGACTAGGGTCTCCAGTGCAATATTTCATAGAAGTGATCACATGAGGATTCTTGTCTTATTTCCTATCTCAGAGGTAAACTAACAACATTCATCATTAAGTTGAATGTTTGCTAGGTTTTTATGAATACACTTAACCAAATTATAAAAGATCCCTTCTATTTTTTTACTTGCTAAGAGGTTTTATTATGAATAGAAATGAAATTTTATCAAGTTTTTTTTTTTCTGTATCTACTGAGAAAATCGTATGGTTTTTTATTCATGTTCTAGTACTGTGGTGAATTATATTAATTGATTTTAAGATATCAAAATGGCCTGGCATTTCAAGAATTAACATAACTTTATTTTGAGCTACCCTTTCTATATATCATTGCAGTTTTTCTGCTAGTATTTTGTTGGTTATTTTGCATATTTGATAATGAATAAGATTATTCCAAAATATTCCTTTCCTGTCATGTCATTGACAGGTTTGCATATGAAGGAAAACTCTTAAATAATATTAACTAGTTATAATTTTGATTTTAGTTTTCAAATTATTTGAAGTATTTTGTTTTTATTATCCAAAAGGATCTACACAAACTTGTATTTTTTCTTTCATGAATATTTGGTAAAATGAACTACTACAACTATCTGGTTTGGGAGTTCATCTGAGGAATTTTTTTTTAATCAAATGGTAAATTTGAAAACATTTTTGAACTTCATTTTTAGAGTGACTCTTCAAATCCATGAACATACTATCTCTATTTATTTATTTAATAGTTTTAATACATTTTTAATTGGAGTCTATTATACATAGACAAAAATGTATTCTGAATTAATTTTTACTCAGGGAATACTACATCCATGTAATCAGAGTCAGAGAAAAAATATTATTACTACAAAATCCGTTTTCTTGCACAGGTACTTTCTTGTCTAAAGGTGACAGTGATATTGACCTTAAGGTTGCTTTAATGGTTCTAAAATTATTTTTGAACTTTATATAATTTATATGAAAGGAATTAAAAAGTTTCTGGTTTCTTTCATTATTCTCACTGTAAGAATATGAAAAAATATATAATCTCTTTACTACTTATGGACATATAGGTGTTTCTAGTTTGAGGATACTATAAACAAAGCTTCTATGGATATTTTTATACATTTCACTTGGTGGACATACGTATTTCTTTGCATTGTGTATATACTTAAAGCAATATTATAGTGTCTTAGATATGTTAACTGTAGCAGACACCGCAGACCATTTTCTAAAGTCATTGTACCAACTGACCCTCCAACTATACCAAAAAGAAACCAAAAACAAAAACCCAAAACCACTGCCATCAAGTTGATGCTGACTCATAGCGATGCCCATTGGTTTCTAAGGTGGTAAATCTTTACTGAAGTAGATTGCCCAGTCTTCCTTCTATGGAGTAGCTAGTGGGTTTGAACCTCCAGCCTTCTGGTTAGAAGTCAAATGCCTTAGCACTGTGCCACCAGAGCTGACCTTTCAACTATAGTATATGCAAATTCTAACTGCTTCAAATCCTTGATAATCTCTGTCTTTTTAGACATTCTGGTGAATGTGAATATGTGGGAGAAATAGGCAACAACTAACCAGGTAGTAAATTTAAATCCAACAAAGCAGATACTGTAATATTGGATAAAATCAAAACTCAGGTATATACTATCTTTGAGCATCCTCTTCAAATACAAAGACATAGATATTTTATTTTATTTTTTACTGTGCTTTGGGTGCAATTACAGAGCAAAATTTGTTTTACGTACAATAGTTCATGTACATTTGATTTCACACCCCAGTTACCATCCCCGACTATAATGCACTCTCCTCACCTTCCATCCCTGTGACCACCCCCTCCCTGTGCCCTTCTTAACTATGCACTCCTGTTTGTCCAGCTTTCCCTCCATGTGAGTAATGTGCCCCATGACCAATTGCTCTAAGGGGCTATCTCCCTAGAGTAGGTGGGTGCGTCACCCTGGGGTGAGTGTTCTGCATGTAAGTCTTTC
Source organism: Orycteropus afer afer (assembly GCF_000298275.1). NCBI lineage: Eukaryota > Metazoa > Chordata > Mammalia > Tubulidentata > Orycteropodidae > Orycteropus > Orycteropus afer. The sequence continues at coordinate 99,758 of NW_006922650.1, forward strand.
TACTGTTGTCCTGAGAGCCAATCCTTGGGAGTGAGTCCAATCCTAGACCCAAAGGGTATCCTGGGGCCAGAGTCTTGGGGGTTCTACCAGACCCTAGCTAACCCATAATACTGGTCATTTTTGTGTTTTTGAATTTTATTCCACATTTTTCCTCCCACTCTACCCAGGATCTTCAATTTTGATCCCTTTCTGAGTAGTTGGCATTGGTAGCTAGGCACCATCTAGTTCATCTGGTCTTGAGGTCCATCATATCCTTGCACTAATTGTTTCCAAATGGCTTTGATTTTCTTCACTCCTCTTTGCTTCAGATGAGAGGGGACCAATAATTGTATCCTTAGATGGATCAATTCACTGTGGCTACTTGATCCCAGTTGCTACTCACCAAAGTAGGCTGTGGAACAAGATTTTTATGTACTATGTCATGCCAATTGAGCGTGGTGTCCTCCAACACTATCGTGCCCAGTCAATAGGCCCAGTGATTCTCAATCCCAAGGTGTTTGGCTGTCTTTGAGAGGTTACTCAAACTCTGACTTCTGTTGCTTCTGTAATTAGTGTGGCTAATTTTGTATCACTAGTATCTATGTAAGATTATCTTCAGCTAAATCTATCCTTGGTCTAGAGTACATCCCTGTTCACCAACCCCCACCTGATTTTCTCAGTTGTCTATGCGTTTATCTGTAGCCTGGTATTAGGTGTTAGTGGTAATGGGGTATTGTAAATACATTAGTTTTTGCCTCTGTTGTCTATATCTTATGTGTATGTTTCAGTGTCCTGCCTTTCCCCAATGCCAGCATGCTGGTCACAGACTCTTTCCATACCATCCCCCCCCCTTACCCAAATCAACATGTGAGCCTCAACTAGTCCAAAATTTTCCCTCCTCTTCCCTCCCATTCCCGGTAAACTACAAAGTGAGTTCCCTTCCCTGAATAAAGCCTTCTTTAAATTTTACAATAATAGACTCATAAAATATTTGTCCTTCTGTGATGGACTGATTTCACTCAGCACAATGTCCTCCAAATTCATCCATGTTGTGAGATGATTTGTGTATTCTTCATTATTCTTTAATGTAGCATGGTATTCCATTGTGTGAATGTACCATAATTTGATTATCCGTTCATCTGTTGGGCATTTAGGTCATTTCCATCTCTTTGCTATAGTGAATTGTGCTGCAGTGAGCCTGAGTGTGCGTATGTCTGTTTATGTCCTGTCTCTCATCTCTTTAGGATATATTTCTAGTAATGGAATTGCTGGATCAAATGGTATCTGACAAAGGACTTATTGCCAAAATTTACAGAAAACTTCAACACCTCGACACCAAAAAGACAAACAACCCAATTTGAAGATGGGTGAGGGACTCACTAAATATGATATACTGGTGGCCAACAAACACATGAGGAAATGCTCACAATCCTTAGCCATTAGAGACATTGAAATCAAAGCAAGAATGAGATATCATCTTACCCCAGCAATAAAAGCAAAGTTCAAGAAGACAGAAAACCACAAATGCTGATGAGGTTGTGAGAGATTGGAACACTGCTGGTGGGACAGCAGAATGGTACAACCACTGTGGAAAATGGTATGGCATTTTCTTAAAAGACATAGATATTTTAAAAGAGTAAGAATGAAAAATAGACAAATATACAGTTGTAGAGGGGCATTTCATTCCTCTCTTAGGAAGTGATATAACTGCAGACAGAAAATTAGAAAGAGCATAGAAAACTGGAATAACACTATCAGCCACTTTGAGTAAATTGAGATTAATAGGTGACACCAACAAACAACAGCAGAATGCACATTCTTATTAAGTTTCATGGGAAATTTACCAACATAGACCATATTCAGGACCATAACAAATTTGAAACCCAACAAATTTGGAAGAATTTAAACAGAAAAATGTTTCCTGACCAAATAGGAATTAAACTAGAAATACAAAGAATTAATTGATTATTATTTTTAAAAAATGTTTAATTTTGATTTGGGTGAAAGTTTACAGAGCTAATTCATTTTCCATATAGCAGCTCACATGACTTTTTTTTTTTTTTTTTTTTTTTGTCTCATGACATTGACGGCAATTTCCTACAATGCAACAGCTCCCCTCCCACTTCCTCCCCATAGTACCTCTTCCCTGTGTCCTTCCCTCCCATGCATTCCTGTCCCTGGAGCTGTCTTCCCATGCATACACAACCTTTCTATTCTCCCATGATTGATAATTGATTATTTTTCTTGATTCTATCATATCTCTACTTTGGGATCATTAGTTTTATATATCTTTGTTAAAAAAAAAAAACTTTTAGTGGTTGATTTATGGTTTGATATATGTATATTTAACTTATCAAAATCTACTTTCAAATATTATTATACCAGTTAAAATATACTTCCAATTACTTTCTCTCATTACCTCATTACTTGAACTACTAATGTTACAAATATTACTTTTATTCATTTAATAAATTCCACATACATTTTTATAGTCTTTTTTTTAAGATAGTTAGTTACCTCAAGTGTGATAAAGATAGTGTCAAACAGGCTTGTCTTAGCTTGAGTTTTCTAGAGTAGCAAAATCAGTGAATGTGTGTGTATATATATATATATATTGGCTAAGGGAGACAAACTTGTCTGTTGGTTTGTCCTACTGTGGTGATGTGTTGCTGTGAGTCTTGAGACTGTGCCACTGGTGTTTCAAGCACAGTGGGGTGCACCTGTTGCATAGGTATCAGCCTGGCTTGCAGACTGAGACAGACTAGGAAGAAGGAGGAGGCCATCCACTTCTCAAAGAATTGGCCACAGAAAACCTTATGAATAGCAGAGAAACACTGTCTGATATGTTACTGCTCAACTTTATGAATAGTCCAGAAACATTGTCTAATACAGAGGAGGAAGATGAGTCACTTAGCTTAGAAAGCTCTCAAAGTAGGACTTGGAAAGAGCTGTATTATCAAAGTAAAATCAGCCTTACTCATATGGATAAGGTAAAACTTTCAAGACCTCCATTTGCTGAAGTAGCATCAGTCAAATTGAGAAGAAACAGCAGCAAGCATCCATTAATACTCGGAACATGGAATGTACGAAGTATGAATCTAAGAAAATTGGAAGTTGTCAAAAAATGAAATGGAACACATAAAGATTGATATCCTAGGCGTTAGTGAGCTGAAATGGACTGGTTTTCAGCCATTTTTAATCAGACAACCAAATGATCTACTATGCCAGGAACAACAGTTTAAAGAGGAATGGCGTAGCATTCATCATCACAAATGTTTCAAGATCTGCCCTAAAGTACAATGCTGTCAGTGATAGGATAATATCCATATGCCTACAAGGAAGACCCATTAATACAACTATTATTCAAATTTATGCACCAACCACCAAAGCCAAAGGTGAGGAAATTGAAGATTTTTTATCAACTTCTGCAGTCTGAAATTGACTGAACTTGCAATCAAGATGTGTTAA
>NW_006922650.1:104599-115916 GCF_000298275.1 Orycteropus afer afer
ATCTATATGGTGAGCAAATAATCTGAGAAGCTAGACTATATGAAGAAAAATGTGGCATCAGGATTGGAGGAAGAATCATTAACAACCTGGGATACGCTGATGATACAACTTTGCTTGCTGAAAGTGAAGATGACTTGAGGCACTTATTGATGAAGATTTGAGGAGCACAGTCTGCAGTATGGATTACATCCCAATGTAAAGAAGAAAAAAATCCCCACAACGGGACCAATAAGCAGCATCATGATAAGTGGAGAAAGGATTGAGGTTGTCAAAGAATTCACTTTGCTTGGTTCTACAATTGATGCCAATGGAAGCAGCAGTCAGGACATTAGATGATGTGTAGCACTTGGTAGGTTGGCTGCCAAGGAACTGTTTCAAGTGCTGAGGAGCAAGGATGTCTCCTTGAGGACTAAGGTGCTCCTGACACAAGCCATGATATTTCCGATTGCCTTGTATGCATGTGAATGCTGGACAGTGAATAAAGAAGACTGAAGAAGAGTTGATGCTTTTGAGTTGTGGTGCTGGCGAAGAATGCTGGAGGTACCATGAACTGCCAAAAAAACTAGCAGATCTGTCCTGGAGGAAGTGCAGCTGAGATGCTCCTTGGAAGCAAGGATTGCCAGACTTTGTCTCACCTACTTTGGTCATGTTGTCAGAGGGGACCATTCTCTGGAGAAAGATGTCATGCTTGGTTAGGTGGAGGGTCAATGAAAGAGGGGAAGGCCTTCCATGAGATGGATTGACATGGTGGCTGCAACAAGGGGCTCAAGTATAGCAAGTATCATGGAGCTGGCGTGGGATTGGGTGGTGTTTCATTATGCTGTGCATGGGGTCGCTATGAGTCAGAAGTGACTCAACAACAACATATGTATGTGTGTGTACACACACACACACACACACATATAAATAAAATGAAAACCAAACTCGCTGTCATCAAGTCAGATCTGACTCATAGCGACCCCTCCTTAGGTTACCGAGGCAATATCACTGTGGAAGTAGATTGTCCAAACTTTCTTCTGAGGAGTGGCTGGTGGGTTTTAATCACCAGCCTTCTGGTTAGCAGTCCAATGCCTTAGGCAGTATGCCACTAGAGTTCGTATATATATATATATATATATATAGAGAGAGAGAGAGAGAGAGAGAGAGAGAGAGGAAGAGAGAGAGAGAAAGAGAAAGATTAATCTCAAGGAAATCACTCATATAGTTGTTGTTGTTGTTGCTGTTATGTACCATTAAGGTGGACCTGACTCATAGCAACCCCTCCTTGGGCTTCTGAGGCACTATTACTATGGAAGTAGATTGCCCAACCTTCCCTCCGAGAAGTGGCTGGTGGATTTGAACCTCCAGCCTTCTGGTTAGCAGTCAAGTGCCTTAGGCACTATGCTACCAGAGCTCCTCAAAGTAGTAGGGGCTGGCAAGTCCCAAGTCCGAGGTCAGGCGTCAGGGCTGATGAACTCAAGATCAGTACATCAAATGCAGGATGTTGGCTCAAGTCCAAAGAATTGGAGGTCAGATGATGACAAGCCAGCTGCAGGATCCAGGCAGAGCAAAAAGCCTTGCCAGAATGTCTATGTGTATTCAATGCATGCCATACCCCTAAGGAAACTCCATTTCAACCTATTTGCTGCTTGTAGCAAATCTCATCATGTTGGTAGTTACGTTATATCAGATCTCTTCATGGCGGATGACTACATCATCACTGCCAAACCAGAGAATCATGGTGCAGCCAAGTTGACATACAACATTAACCATCAGGAGGTCTTTTATACTTTATTTTCATCATTTATCACGATCTTCATTTCTTTCTGTAGATGCAAATTTCTTCATAGTATTATGTCCTCACGTCTAAAGAATTTTTTCACAATTCTTTTATTACAAGTGTGCTCTCAGACTTTGTTTTCCTTCTCCAGTTTTTTTTTCTGCATTCATTTTGAAAAATAATATTTAAAAAAAAATTCACTTTTTTCAATTCTGGGTTGACAATTTCTTTTTCTTTTTTAAGGTATTTATTTATTTAAAAAAATTTTTTTTGGGGCAAATTTACCAAGCAGCTTCATTTTACTCTCGATGGTTTATGCACATTTGATGTCACAGCCCTGATTACAACCCCCAACCATAAAACTCTCCTCTCTTCTCCCTGTGATACCCCTTCCCTGTGTCCTTATCTATGCATTCCTGTCCATCCAGCCTTCCCTCTATGTGAATGCTGTCCCTCTGATATTCCATGGCTGACTGATTTAAGGGGTGTATCTCCCTAGGGTAATGGGTACATCTCCCTGGGTTAGGTGTTCTACTTGTAGATCTTTCTACTGTTGGGCTGACAGCCAATCCACAGAAGTGTGTTCATTTTCAGGCCCAAAGGATAACTAGGGACCATAGTCTCAGGGATTCCACCAGTCTCTATCTGACCAGTAATTCTGGTTATTTTTGTGTTTTTGAATTTTGTTCCACATTTTTCCTCTCACTCTCTCTAGGATGTCCAATTTTGATCCCTTTCTGAGTGGCTGGCATTGGTAGCCAGGCACCATCTAGCTCTGGTATCAGAGACATGGTGGCTGAGGTTCTCATGGTTCATCATATCTTTGGACTAATTGCTTCCAAATGGCTTTGATTTTTCTTTACTCCTCTTTGCTCCAGATGAGAGGAGACAAATTGTTGCATCTTAGATGTCCACTCAAAAGCTTTTAAGACCCAGTTGCTACTCACCAAAGTAGGATGTAGAACAAAATTTTTATGTACTATGTTGTGCCAATTGAGCATGACGTCCCTTGAGACTATGGTTCTTACCCTGCAGGACTCTCCCTCAAGGTGTTTGGTTGTCTCTGAGAAGCTACTCCAACCTTGTCCACTGTTACTTCTGAAATATATGTGCATAATTTTGTAGCACAAGTTCATATGTAAGACTATCTTCAGCCAGATCTATCCTTGGTCTTGGGTATATTCCTGTTTGCCTACCCCTACCTGATCTTCTCACTGGTCTATGCATTTACTCATAGCCTAGTGTTTGCTGCCACTGCCTCTATTGTCTATATCTTTTATGCATGTGTCTGCATACTTCCTTTCCCCATTGCAACCGAGCTGGTCACTGACTCTTTCTATATAGATACAGCCCCTTGCCTCACCCAAATCAATATGTCCAAAATTTTCTTTCCCCTTCCCTCCCATCTCTGGGCTGACCATTTTTTCTTTTTTTAATTATTTCAGTAGGTTTAAAAATGTTTTTTTTTTTTTTTTAGTTTCTGATGAGAAGTCTGTAGTGATTCTTTTTATTCCCCTTTGGATATGTTTGGATACGTAATGTTTTCCCCTCCTCTGGCTGTCTTCAAGATTTGTTTTCGAGTTTTAGGCTTTTTAATATGATGTGTCTAGTTTCTTCTTTTCTCTTTCTTCTGTTTTGAGGACAACAATTACATATGTACTAGACATTTGATATTGTGCCACAGTGCCTGGATATATATATATATATATATATATATATATATATATATATATTTCACTCTATTTATTTAATTTGGATAATTTCTAATGATATACCTTCCAGTTTATTAACTGTTTAATCAGTTGTGTCCAGTTGACTGATAAAACCTTGAAATAACTCATCAGATCTTATATGTGTTTTTTTCCTAGCATCTCTATTTTGCTTTTTCTTATTGTTTCCATCTTTGTGATGAAATATCCTTTCTTTTCATGCATGTTGTTCACCTTCACACTAGATTTTTAACATATTAATTATTTTAAACCTTGTCTGAGAGTTTCAGCTTTGGGTTTATTTATCTGTGGTAATGACTCTGATGTTTGTTTTATGTCTTGACAATGGGTCTGTTTCTCCCTGCCTACTTTTTTTTTTTTTTTTTTTTAAATCTATCTCATTCCCTGTCTTTCTTTGTATAAATATCAGACATTTTGTGTAGGTGAATATTTACTGAGGTAAATAATATTTAAATGTGGGAATCAACATGCCTATTATTTTTAGACAATTAGTGTTGGGAATTGAATCAATTTAGTTAAGAGTTGGGCATCGTTTGTGTTAAGATTTACAGCCTAGTACACACTATGGGGCAATTTTACTCTGTCATATAGGGTCACTATGTTTTGGAATCAACTTAATGGCATATAAAAACAACAACAAAATTGTCATCTTCAGTGTACTGCAGGTTTGAATTGTTGTAATAATGAGCTACTGTTGCCCTTTGCTTAGAGTGTGGGCTTGTGTGCCAAAGAGTTTTTCAGTGTTGATGATCTATGCTCAACTTTCAGTTCTACTGCCATACCTTTGCCACAGAGAGGGTTGCTCTCTAAAGCTGTTGCATTCTCCTCCAGTGTAGACAGATGTATTTTGTTAATCACGTTCATCTTGGGAGCAGGAATTTTATCTGAGGTCTTGATCTAGGTTTAGTCTTAGGCAGCCCTCTGTACTTGAGCCTTGAAACTAGGGATTTCTCAATATTTTTGCCCTTATACCTCATGGTGTCCAAACTCAGCCTTTTCTCTGTGGTCTTTGGTGGTAGTTTCCTTCCAGAGCATAGGAAGTGAATAGTTATACAAGTATCCAAGACCATTAACATGCACGATAAAGCTGTAAAACTTCATTCATTGGCAAATCTTCTACTGACTCTTATAAGCTAGGTTTCGATATTGCAGGAGATAACATGGTGTTATTTTCTCCACAAATTCATATTCTCTTATCTATTTTTCTATATCCTTTAAAGGCATGTACATTTATTAAAGACATTGAAGTTATAATGGATTGAAGTGCACCTCAATCCAAGATTGAGGACTTTTTTCATGTATTTATAAGCCCTATTTCTCTTTATCTGAATATTGATTGAACTTGTTTTATTTATTTCCACCTTGAAATACCAAACATTCTCTGTTGGATATTCTTTTATTACCAACTGATGACATCTGTGTTAGTTAAGTTGTGTGTCAACTTGACTGGGCCTGGTTCTGCTTCCAGTATATAAGAAGAACACTTTGAGAAAGGTCTCTGAGCTTTTTGGCATGCCTGGACCCTGCGTGTAGCTGAGTCTTTATCCAGAAGCCTGCTATGTTTCCTGCCAATCTTGGGACTGTTTCTGGCCTTGAACTACTGGCCTGCCATGTTGTTTGGTAATCTTGGGACTGTGCCATTTTATTAGTTGACTTTGGGTTTGTCAGCCTTGGCAGCCAGCAGCTTCCTGAGTTAAGAGAAGCCTCCAGGTACAGTGGGTTGGGAGCAAGAGACAGAGCTTTCACCCAGTACCTAGCACTGGCACTTTGAACTAGGTCTTCTAGCTTCCTGAACAGTAAGAGAATAAACTCCTGTTTGTTCATATCACCCATTTGTGGTGTTTTTCTGTTAGAGCAGTGTTAGAGAACAAAAGCAGCATCTTAAGCAGATCCCATAGTTGTCTGGTTTCTTTCATTTTGGTAATTCTGTTTCATTATCATGATTTTATTCATTAATAAAAAGACCATCACATTAAAATAAAAACTTCAGTATCTATCCACATTAACATTTCTTTCTTCCTATCAGCTAAAGTTTTGTGCTGTCAGCTAAAGAGATGTGCTGGGGGGAATAGGACATAACTATTGACCTGTTAATTTTCATTTTTAATTCCTTGTCATTTCATCTCACTTCCTCTAACACACAGTCATCTACTATTCCATCCATAAGCCTTTACTTGCTAGAGTCCTTGCCTTGGTAAGTTACCCACTTGGTAACTTTCAAGAGTTCTCTTAAGTAACTAACCTATTGGACTGATAGTGAGTTTCTGTTTATCAATAAGCCTTTAGATAGTGATATCTCAGTGTTTTCTTTTTGCAATTAACCCTCATTTCTCCAAATGGTAATCCTGGTACACCTACATCACTTGACATTTTATTTGAGGCAAGTACAATTATTTTCTTCATAGGGAGGGATGGTAATTCTACTCTACTTCCAAGTAATTTGACAGTTTACTATTCAGGACAACTTCCTCATCAACAGTCTTACCTATACAATCTGAAAAGCTTGATGGAGACAAGGGCTGAAGGACTCATTTTCCCACAACATTGCAAGCTCTGGAAAGGTGTCTCTAGGAATTCCTTAGACATTCTTTCCATTTGTTGTTTTTATTTGTCCTCCAGTTGGCTATGAATCAAAGTGACCTTATATGTAACAGAACAAAACATTGTCTGATTCTGGGCCATCTTCATGGTCTTTGATCATGAAGTTATTTTGTCAATTCATCTCATTGAGGGTTTTCCCTCAGTTTTGCTAACCTCCTACTAAATATGGATGTCTTTTTCTAACAATTGGTGTTTTCTCATGATGCATCCAATGTAAACAAGATGAAGTCTCATCATCCTTGCTCCTAAGGAATGTTCAGTTTTGCATTTCTTCTAAGACTGATTGGTTCGTTTTTCTGACAATCCACAGTATATTCAATATTCTTTGCCAACACCACTCTTCTTAAAAACTTGGCTGCTAAATGGAAGGAAAGAGCTCTTGTGGCATAGTGTCTAAGGCATTTCACAGCTAACCAGAAGACTGGCAGTTTAAACCCACCAGCCACTCCTCAGAAGGAAGGTTGGGCAATCTACTTCCATAGTGATACAGCCTCAGAAACCCAATGAGGGGTTGCTATGAGTTGGGACTGGCTCAACAGCAGTGAGTTTGGTTTTTTTAACTGAAAGTTTGGTGGTTTTAACCCACCAGCTGCTCTAAGGGAAAAAGATGTGGCAGTCTACTTTCATAAAGACGATAGTCTTGAAAACCCTATGGGGTAGTTCTACTTCATCCTGTAGAGTTACTGTGTGTTTGAATCAACCCTAAGGTAAGGGGTTAACATCATCATTCAAGTGAATCAATTCTTCCTCTGGCTGCTTTTTCCACTCATTGGTCAGTTTGTTGTACTGTGGTGGCTTGTGTGTTACTGTGAGACTGGAGACCATGCCACCAGTATTTCAAATACCATCAGGGTCACCCATGCTGGACAGGGTTCAGCAGAGTTTCCAGGCTAAGATGAACTCAGAAGAAGGAAGGGGCCATCCATTTCTCAAAGAATTGGCCAGTGAAAACCTTATGAATAGCAGTGAAACACTGCCTGCTATGTTACTGAAAAACTTGATGAAAAGCCCTGAAATGTTGTCCAATACAGTGCCAGGAGATGAGCCCCTCAGGTCAGAAGGCACTTAAAATATGACAAGGGAAGAGATGCCTCTTCAGGGTAGAGCCAACCTTAATGATGTGAATGGAGTAAAGCTTTCGGGACTGCCATTTGCTAATGTGGCACAACTCAAAATGGGAAGAAACAGCTGCAAACATCCACTAATAATTGGAACATGCAATGTACAAAGTACGAATCTAAGAAAATTAGAAGTTGTCAAAAATGAAATGGAACACATAAAGATTGATATGCTAGGCATTATTGTGTTGAAATGGACTGGTTTGAGTCATGTTGAATCACACAACCATATGATCTACTAAGCCATGAATGACCAACTGAAGAATGGCATGGCGTTCATCATCACAAAAAATGTTTCAAGATCTGTCCTGAAGTACAATGCTGTCAATGATAGAATAATATCCATATGTCTTCAAAAAAGACCAGTTAATACTACCATTACTCAAATTTATGCACCAACTACTAAAGCTAAAGATGAGGAAATTGAAGATTTTTACCAACTTCTGCAGCCTGAAATTGACCAAACATGCAATCAAGAAGTGTTGATTATTCCTGGTGATTGGAATGCTAAAGTTGGAGACAAAGAAGAATCACTGATAGTCAGAAAATGTGGCCTTGGTTATAGAAATGACATTGGGGATTGCATGATAGGATTTTGCAAGACAAACAACATATTCATTGCAAATACCTTTTTTCAACGACATAAATGGTGGCTATACATGTGGACTTGCTAGATGGAGTACACAAAAAATCAGATTGACAAACTGTGGAAAGAGGTGATGGAGAAGCTCAATATCTGCAGCCAAAACAAGGCCAGGAGCTAACTGTGGAACAGACCACCAACTGTTCCTATGCAAGTTCAAGTTGAAGCTGAAGACAATTAAAACAAGTCTATGAGAATCAAAATATGACCTTGATTATATCCCTCCTGAACTTAGAGACCACTGAAAGAATAGATTAGATGTACTGAACACCAAAGAAAACCAGAGAAATTGTGGGATGACATCAAGAACATTATCCTTGAAGAAAGCAAAAAGGTCATTAAAAAGACAGAAAAGGAAGAAAAGACCAAAATGGATGTCAGAAGAGACTCTGAAATTTGTCCTTGAAGAAGAGTAGCTGAATGGAAGCAAATGGAAGAAATGACAAGGTAAAAGAGCTGAACATAAGATTTCAAAGAGCAGCTCGAGAAGATAAAGTCAATTATTATAATGAAATGTGCAAAGACCTGGAGTTAGAAATGCAAAAAAAAAAAGAACACACTTAGCATTTCTCAAACCGAAAGAGTTGAAGAAAAAATTCAAGTCTTGAGTTGCAATAATGAAAGATTCTATGGGCAAAATATTTACTGAAGCAGGAAACATCAAAAGAAGATGTAAAGATCACAAGAAAAAAGAGGACAAGCACAAATATTTAGCAAATACTAGAATAATAGCAACAAAGGAAGTGGTAACATGATTCATAAACATAATGAGCTCAGCACAGAAAATTCTATGGAACAAAGAAACTAGGAGCACCATGAAAAAACATATAAAAAAATGATGGCAACCAATTCATTGTTGTCAATAATTACACTGAATATTAATAGATTAAATGCACCACTAAAGAGATGGAGAGTAGCAGACTGGATAAGAAAACATAACCCATCAATATGCTATCTACAAGAGACTCACCATAGAGACAAAGACAAAAACATACTAAAAATCAAAGGTTGGTAAAAGATATATCAAGCAAATGGCAACCAAAAAAGAGATAGAGTGGCAATAGTAATTTCTGATAAAATTGACTTTAAGACAAAAACCACCATAAGAGACAAGGAAGGACATTATATAATGATTAAAGGATCAATTGAACAAGAAGACATAACCATAATAAATATGGACCCAATGAAAGAGACCCAAAATACAAAAATAAGACTTTAAAAGAGTTGAAAAGGCAAATAGATGACTCCACAGTCATAGTGGAAGACTTTAATACAGCATTTTCATGAAAGATAGAAAAGCTGGAAAGAAACTCAACAAAAACACAGAAGAGCTAAACAATACAATCTATCAACTTGACCTTACAGACATCTACAGAGCACTTTACCTAACGATAGCACAATATACATTCTTTTTCAGAGCACATGGAACATTTTCCATGATTGATCATATGTTAGGTAATAAAGCAAATCTTAATCAATTTAAAAACATTGAAATACTGCAAAGTATTTTCTCAGATCACAGTGCTATCAAATTGGAAATCAAAAATAGAAAGATCAACAGAAAAAGAGAAAACACACAGAAACTGAACAACACACTCCTTAAGAAAGACTGGGTAAGAGAAGAAATAAAAAATGAAATCCATACATTCCTTGAATCAAATGGGAAAGAAAATACAACATACCAAAATCTTTGGAACAGAGCAAAAGCAGTGATCAGAGACCAAATTATAGCAATCAATGCACATATTAAAAAAGAAGAAAGAGCCAAAATCAACACTTTAAACCAACATCTCCAACAATTAGAAAAAGAAAAGCAAGAAAAGCCAGCAGTCACCAGAAGAAATAATAAAGATCCAAGCAGAAATCAATGAAACAGAAAATAGAAAGACAACAGAAAAAAATCAACAAGACTAGAAGTTGGTTTTTTGAAAAGATTAATAAAATTGACAAACCATTGACACATTTAACAAAGGGAAAAAGGGGGAGAGAATACAAATAACATGAATACGAAACAAAATGTTGACATCACAACAGAAGAACCAACTAAAATAAAAAGGATATTGGGATCCTTTGAAGAATTGTACTACAACAAATTTGAAAATCTGGAAGAAATGGACAGATTTCTAGAAACACACCACTTACCTAAAGTAACACAGACTGAGGTGGAAAAGTTGAACAGATCCATAACAAAAGAAGAAATTACCAATAAATGTAAAAAAATTACCAAAAAATTACCAACAACAAAAGTCTTGGCCCAGACGGTTTCACCAGAGAATTCTACCAAACATTCATAGAAGAATTAACTCCAATCCTCCTCAAACTATCCCAAAACATAGAAAAGGATGGAATCCTCTCCAATTCATTTTTTGCAGCAAGCATAACCTTGACACCCAAACTAGGCAAAGATATCACTAAAAAGGAAAACTACAGATCAATATCCCTCATGAATATAAATGTAAAAATCTTCAACAAAATCTTAGCCAATAGATTCCAACAACATATCAATAACTCCAAGTGGGGTTCTTATCAGGTATGCAAGGATGGTTCAACATTAGAAAAACAATGCCATCCACCATTTAAATAAAAGAAAGGAAAAAAATGACATGATCATATCAATCGATGTAGAAAAGGCATTTGATAAAATCCAACACCCATTTCTGATCAAAACTCTCCACAAAATAGGAATAGAAGGGACATGCCTCAGCATAATAAAGGGAATCTATGCAAAACCAACAGCCAACATTATTCTCTATGGAGAGAGACTGAAACCATTCCCCTTGTGAACAGGAGCCAGACAAAGATGCCTTCTATCACCACTTCTATTCAATATTGTATTGGAAGTCCTAGCCAGGGCCATAAGGCAAGAAAGGGAAATCAAAGACATCCAAATTGATAAGGAAGAAATCAAACTATCCCTATTTGCTGTTGATATGATCCTGTACCTAGAAAACTCAAGAGACTCAGTCAAAAATCTATTGGAACTAATTGAGAGATTTAGCATTGTAGTAGGATACAAGATCAAAATCCAAAAATCAGTTGGATTCCTCTACAAAAGCAAAAAGATTGCTGCAAAAAGAAATAAGGAAATCAATATCATTTCCATGTTGTTTGTTGTTGTTATGTGCTGTTGAGTCAGACCCAACTCACAGTGACCCCTCTTTGAGTTTCCAAGGTGGTATCACTATGGAAGTAGATCGCCCAACCTTCCTTCCGAGGAGTGGCCAGTGAGTTTGAACCACCAGCCTTCTGGTTAGCAGTCAAGTGCCTTAGGCACTACGCTACCAGACCTCCTATCATTTACATAGCTACCTGTGTTGGACTGGGTTCTCTAGAGAAACACAAAAACCAGCAAAGTATATATATATATATATTTATAGAGAGAGAAAGAGAGAGAGAGAGAGAGAGATTTATCTTAGATAAATGGCTCACAAGCATGTAGAAGCCGGCAAGTTCAAGCTGAAAAGTT
>NW_006922650.1:116256-117529 GCF_000298275.1 Orycteropus afer afer
AGGCCACACCCCTGGGGAAACTCCCCCTAGACTGACCGGCCGCTTAGGACGCAGTCATGTGATCCATCATGGGAACCACCACTCACAAGTGAAGTCCAGCCAAGTTGACACATCTTCAACTATCACACTACCAAAAAAATAAATACTTGGGAATAAATCTTACCAGGGACACAAAAGACCTCTACAAAGAAAAGTATAAATGACTACCTCAAGAAACCATAAGAGATCTACATAAATGGAAGAACATACCATGCTCGTAGATAGGAAGGTTGAACATCCGAAAATGTCAATTTTACCCAAAGCAATCTATACATTCAATGTGATTCCAATCCAGACCCTATCAACATTCTTTAAGGATATGGAAAAACCAATCATTAAGTTTATATGGAAAGGTAAGAGGCCTAGGATAAGCGAAGGACTATTGAAGAAGAACAAAGTAGGAGGTCTCACACTGCCAGATTTCAAAACCTACTATACAGCCACAGTAGCCGAAACTGCCTGGTAATGGTAAAGTGACAGACACATAGACCAATGGAATAGAATTGAGAACCCAGAAATAGATCCATCTACCTATGGTCAGCTGATCTTTGACAAAGGGCCAAAATCTATTAAAAGGGGAAGAGAATGTTTGTTTAATAAATGGTGCTGGCAAAACTGGGTATCCATTTGCAGAAAAATGAAACAAGATCTGTACCTCACATTATACACAAAAACTACCTCCAGATGAATCAAAGACTTGAATGTGAAACCTAAAACTATAAAATTCCTCAAGGAAAACCTAGGGGTAAATTCAAGGGCCCTAATATATGGCATAAATAGACTATCAACCATAACTCAAAATGCACAAACAGCAGAAGAAAAACTAGAGGAATGGGATCTTCTGAAAATGAAATTTTTATGTGTTTCCAAAAGCTTCTCCAAAAGAGTCAAAAGAGAACCTACAGATTGGGAAAAATTATTTGGCAATGACATATCTGACAAGGGACTGATCTCTAGAATTTATAAAAATCTTCAACACCTCAACAACAAAAAGACAAATAATCCAATTCAAAAATGGCAGAACACATGAATAGACACTTCACCAAAGAGGATATTCAGGCGGCCAACATACATATGAAGAAATGCTCACAATCATTAGCCATTAGAGAAATGCAAATCAAAACAACAATAGGTACCATCTTTCCCCAGCACTAGTAGCAGAACTCAACAAGACAGAAAATAACAAATGCTGGTGGGGATATGGAGAGTTTGGGACTCTCATACACTGCTGGTG
>NW_006922650.1:121146-129634 GCF_000298275.1 Orycteropus afer afer
CCCTTTGTCTGATTGCTCTTCTCTCTGGCTTCCTGGCTTTTAATTCCCTTTCTCCTGCTCTTCCCACTGGCTACTTTGGGTGTCCCTGAGTTGTCTCTCCTCACCTGTAACCCTGGGGCTGACTGCTCTTCTGTCCAGGTTCCTGGCTTTTATCCCCTTTCTCCTGCTCTTCCCACTTGCTACTTTGTGCGTCCCTGAGTTGTTTCTCCTCACCTGTAACCCTGGGGCTGACTGCTCTTCTGTCTGGGTTCCTGGCTTTTTATCCCCTTTCTCCTGCTCCTCCCGCTTGCTACTTTGCGTGTCCCTGAGTTGTCTCTCCTCACCTGTAACCCTGGGGTAGAGTAAGGAACACTATTAGATAGATAGAGATAAGGATTGATTTGGGTGAAGAGAAAGGCAATGTACCAAATGTGAGTGATCAACATGGTGACATTGAGGAAGAGGAAGACATAGAGAGGTACATGGGAGGTACAGACAACAAGGATGAACGCTTTTGCACATACAGTGCTACTGCATTGTCAGTGAAGGCAAACATGGATATACAGGTGGATAGATGGGTGGATAGGCTGAACTATTAGGTATGTCTATGCAGGGGGATGTGTGCCCAAGACCATGTATAGGGTTGGCAGACAATGTTTCTACAAGTGTATTGGTTTGTTATGTTAGAATTCCCAGGTATATAGTAGAGCTGACAAGGCACAAAGTTGTAGTCACTTCTTGACCACAGCAAGATACCCAGAGGGAGTGAATAGATGGACCTGTGGGTCATGACCATAGTTGCAGGGGCCATCAAGCTCAATTGGCATAACATACTACACCAAACATTGTTCCACATCTTACTTTGGCAAGTAGCGACTGGGATCTTAAAAGCTTGCAAGCAGAGATCTACATGCATTGATGGTCTCTCCTCATCCAGAGCAAAGAAGAATGAAGAAAACCAAAGATGCATGGAAACTATTAGTCCAAGCAACTGATAAATCATGCAATCTTCAGCCTGTATGACTATGAGACCAGAACTAGTTGGTACCTGGCTGCTACTGTCAACCAATCGGAGGGGTTTCTGTGTAGGAGATCCTGGACAGAGTGGGAGAACAATGTGGAACATAACTCAAAATCACTGAGGGAAAAAAAAATAGAAGCAGTTTTGCTGGTCTGATAGAGCCTGATGGAACCCCTGAGACCGACCCCTAGCTGCCCTTCAGGTCTAGAATTGAACCCACTTCTGTGGTTTCCAGTCAAACAAAAGACAGGCATATGAGGTGAACATTTATATTAGGTAGGTACACTCCTTGGAGAGAACAATCATGGGAGAATAGAAGGGCTTTACATACACAGAGAGACAGCTCAGGGGGCAGTATGGCATGGAGGGAAGGGCACAGGGAAGAGGTAACCATGGGGAGGAAGTAGGAGGGGATCTGTTGCATTGTGGGAAATTGTAGTCAATGTCATGAGACAAAGTGTATGTGAGCTGCTGTATGGAAAGTGAATTTGTTCTGTAAACTTTCACCCAAGTCACAATTAAAAAAAAGAAAAGAAAAAGAAGATGTAAAAAATACACAGAGTAACTGTACCAAAAAGAATTGGTTGATGTTTATCCATTTCAAGAGGTGGCCTATGATCAAGAACCAATGGTATTGAAGGAAGAATTCAAAGCTGCACTTAGGGAATTGGCAAAGAACAAGGCTTCAGAAATTGATGGAATACCACTTGAGATGTTTCAACAAACATGCTGCATTGGAGCTACTCACTTGTCTAAGCCAAAAAATTTGGAAGAACTGGCTAACTGACTGGAAGAGACCCATATTTGTACCCATTCCAAAGAGAGGTGATCCCACACAATGTGAAAATTATCAAATCATATCATTAACATCACACAAAAGTAAAATCTTGTTGAAGATAAAAATTATTGCAGCAGTATATTGACAGAAAACTTCCAGAAATGCAAGCTGGATTCAGAAGAGGAGGTGGAACGAGGATATAATTGCTGCTGTCAGATGGATTTTGGTTGAAAGCAAAGAATACCAGAAAGATGTTTACTTGTGTTTTATTGACTATGCAGAAACATTTGACTGTGAGGGTGTTAACAAATTATTAAAAACATTGAAAAGAATAGGAATTCCAGAACAATTAATTGTGCTCATGGGAAACCTGTACATAGACCAGAAAGCTGTTCATACAGAACAAGAGGACACTGCATGGTTTAAAATCAGGAAGGAGTCTGTCAGAGTTGTGTCCTTCCACCGTACTTATTCAATCTGTATGCTGAGCAAATAATCTGAGAAGCTGAACTATATGAAGAAGATTGTGGCATCAGGATTGGAGGAAGACTCATTAACAACCTGTGATACGCAGACAACACAACTTTGCTTGCTGAAATTGAGGATGACTTGAAGCGCTTACTGATGAAGATTAAAGAGTACAGTCTGCAGTATGGATTACGTCTCAATATAAAGAAAACAAATATCCTCACAACTGAACCAATGGGCAGCATCACAATAAATAGAGAAAAGATTGAAGTTGTCAAAGATTTCATATTACTTATTTCCACAATCAACACCATTGGAAACAATAGTCAAGGCATTGGATGACGTATTGTGCTGGGCAAATCTGCTGCAAAAGACCTCTTTAGGGTGCTGAAGAGCAGAGATGTGTCTTTGAAGACTAAGGTGCACCTAACCCAAACCAAATCAAGAAGGGAGTGCGTCAGGGTTGTATTCTTTCTCCACACTTATTCAATCTATATGCTGAGCAAATAATCCGAGAAGCTGGACTATATGAAGAAAAACGTGGTATCAGGATTGGAGGAAGAATCATTAACAACCTGAGATATGCAGACGATACAACTTTGCTTGCTGAAAATGAGGATGACTTAAGGCACCTACTGATGAAGGTTGAAGAATACAGTCTGCAGTATGGATTACAACTCAACATAAAGAAAACAAAAATCCTCACAACTGGACCAATGAGCAGCATCACAATAAATGGAGAGAAGATTGAAGTTGTCAAGGAATTCACGTTGCTTGGTTCTACAATTGATGCCAACGGAAGCAGCAGTCAGGACATTAGACGATGTGTAGCATTGGGAAAGTCAACTGTGAAGGAACTGTTTCAAGTGCTGAGGAGCAAGGATATCTCCTTGAGGACTAAGGTGCGCCTGACACAAGCCATGATATTTCCAATCGCCTCGTATGCATGTGAGAGCTGGACAATGAATAAGGAAGACTGAAGAAGAGTTGATGCTTTTGAGTTGTGGTGCTGGCGAAGAATGCTGAAAGTACCGTGGACTGCTAAAAGAACTTACAGATCTGTCCTGGAGGAAGTGCAGCCAGAATGCTCCTTGGAAGCAAGAATGGCCAGACTTCGTCTCACCTATTTTGGTCATGTTGTAAGAAGGGACCATTCCCTGGAGAAGGATGTCATGCTTGGTAGGGTGGAGGGTCGACGAAAGAGGGGGAGGCCTTCAACGAGATGGATTGATATGGTGGCTGCAATGATGGGCTCAAGTATAGCAGGGATTGTGGGGCTGGCGCGGGATTGGGCAGTGTTTCGTTCTGCTGTGCATGGGGTTGCTATGAGTCGGAAACGACTCGACGGCACTTAACAAAAACAGCACCTACTTTGGTCATGTTGTCAGAAGGGACCATTCCCTGGAGAAGGATGTCATGCTTGGTAGGGTGGAGGGTCGACGAAAGAGGGGGAGGCCTTCAACGAGATGGATTGATATGGTGGCTGCAATGATGGGCTCAAGTATAGCAGGGATTGTGGGGCTGGCGCGGGATTGGGCAGTGTTTCGTTCTGCTGTGCATGGGGTTGCTATGAGTCGGAAACGGCTCGACGGCACTTAACAACAACAACAACAACCCAAACCATGGTATTTTCAATTGCTTCATATGCCTGTGAAAGCTGGACAATGAATAAGGAAGACTGAAGAAGAGTTGATGCTTTTGAATTGTGGTGTTGGCAAAGAATACTGATAGTACTATGGACTGCCCAAAGAATGAACAGATCTGTCTTAGAAGAAGTACAGCTGGAATACTCCTTGGAAGTGAGAATGACAAGACTTCATCTCACCTACTTTGGTCATGTTGTCAGAAGGGACCATTCCCTGGAGAAGGATATGATGCTTGGTAAAGTGGAGTGCCAATGAAAAAGGGGAAGGCCCTCAACATGGATTGGCACAGTGGCTGCAATGATGGGCTTAGGTATAGCAGGGATGGTGAGGCTGGCACAGGATTGGGCAGTGTTTGGTTCTGTTGTACATAAGGTCTCTATGAGTTGGAGCTGACTTAATGGCACCTAACAACAATTAAAAATATTAAAGTTAATTCTTTAATAATAAAATGAAAGTACTGGTTACCCACAAGTTTTTCTCACTCTCTCTTAAATGGCTTTTTTTTTTTTCACCTTTCATTAAAATACATCATATAATTTTGTTTCATTGTACATTACTTTCTCCTGATCATTAAACTCAGAGAAATGTTTTTTTTTTGGATAGCTTGCTTGCTTTTTCTAACTGAATGAAATCCCATGAGTATATAATTGATAAAAATGATAAAATATCTGTGTTAGTTATGTAGTGTTATTATAATAGAAATACTACATGTTGTTGGTAGGTATTGTCCAATTGGTTCTGATTCACAGGGACCCTGTGTGTAACAAAATGAAACATTGCCTGGTCCTGAGCCATCCTCACTATGTTACTGTGCTTGAACTCATCATTGTAGGCACTGCATCAATCCATCTCATTGAGAGTCTTTCCCTTTTTCTCTGACCCTCTTCTTTACCAACATGACAGCCTTCTCTAGGGACTGTGCCCTTCTCACAGTATGACAGTATGACCAAAGTCAACAGACAGAGTCTGGTCATTCTTGCTTTTGAAGAGCATGCCAGCTGTACAGATTTGTTAATTCTTTTAGCAGTCCCTGGTACATTCAATCTGCTTTGTCAGTACCACAAGTCAAATGTATCAATTGTTCTTTGGTTTTCCTTATTCATTGTCCAGCTCTCACATGCATATGAGGCTATTGAAAAGACCATGGCTTGGGTCAGGTAAACCTTTGTCTTCAAAGTGGCATCTTTGCTCTTAAACATTATAAAAAGGTCTTTTGTGGCAGATTTGCCCAATGCAATGTGTCATTTGATTTTTTTTTTGAGTGTTGCTTCCATGGGATGCTTCAGTGAAATTCCTTGAGTATGTAATTAATAAAATGATAAAACATCTGTGTTAGTTATCTAGTGCTACTATAACAGAAAAACCACAAGTAGATGTTTTTAAAAAACAAATTTGTTTTCTCGCAGTTTAAGCGGCTAAAAACCCAAATTCAGGACGCCAGCTTCCTCTTTCTGTTGGCTTTAGGGGAAAGTCCTTGTCTCCTTCCAATATCTGTAGGCCCAGCATTTCTTGGAGATCTTCATGTGTCTTGGCATCAGTCTTCCCCTCCTTCTAGGGATTTCTCAGTGTAGAGACCCCAGGTCCAAAAGATGCTATCTGCTCCTGGCTCTTATTTCTTGGTGGTAGTGAGGTCCCTCCCTCTCTGCTTGCTTCTTTCTTCTTTTGTCTCTTGCAAGATAAAAAGTCTGACTCAAAGAATGGTGTGACTTGAGTAAAAATGTGACTTAAGTAAGAGTATTACTTGACTAAAGGTGTGACTTACACTCTAGTAAGGCTGTGACTCAACATACACCCTACACTGATCCTGTCTCATTAACAGATAAAGATTAGGATTCACAACACATAACAAAGTGGTGAATAATTACATCAGATCACAAAATGGAAAACACTGGTAATCATGGCCTAGCCAAGTTGACATATATTTTTGGAGACACCATTCAATCTATGACAATATCTTTTTAATTTTAAATGTGTAAAATTAGTAATTTTAGCTTAGCCGATACAATGCACATCTTCATATAAGGTATTCCTTTCTTTTTCTATCCCAGTTCTCTATTTTAAAGAGTGTAAGCAAGTATTTTATTGGTGTTATAAATTGATATGATACCAATTGGTCATAAAGGGAGAAAATACCAGAGAATTTACCTTACCTGTGATATAAACCAAATATATTGTAGCTTATGTTACTCAAGTCCTGAGCATTAGTGTAAGTTCAAACTTATATGGGGCAGGGGGATGAAGAAAGGATGTTGGAACATTTATAGATCAGAATATATTCCAAACTTTTTTGCATTGAGTCAGAACTAACGATCATTTTTCTTCCAGGTTCTCACTGAAATAATATTATCAGGGCTATCAGTTCATTTATAATCCATTAGACTAGCTCTTTTTTTTTTTTTTTTGTATTATAGAAGAAAATATGGGAACTTTATTATTGTACCTAAGTCAAGTGACTTAAAATGTGTTAAAATTGATTATTGTGGAATTGAAAGGCAAATATCTATCTGTGATTTGTTTTTGTTCATTTTAATTAATAATTCTTTGTAATTTTATGGTTTAAAGATATAAATTATTAAGGCACAGGATTTATCAAATGAACCTAAAATCCATCATTACTCCCCCTCCCCCCTCGTTATATAAATTGCATGGCAATTGAAAAGATTTGTTTAAAGTGAATGAAGAGCTGGGTTCTAACAGGAGAAAATTTCACTCTAAGGCTATCATTTAGCCACATTATCACTGGCTAATTTCTTTGTTAGAATACAGCTTTCTAAGGGCATATCTTTCCATTCTTTAATAAAGAAAGCTGTGGTAAAATCTTAGAATGGAAGAACTTTGTAGTCATTGAAGATATCTAGAAAAAAATAAATAAACCCTTAAAGTTATTTTTGGTTGATTCTGTAAGGAATGCAAATAGTATATTTAAGAAATAAAAGTCTACAGGGAAGCAGAGAGACCAATTTTAAGAAACGATCAAGAACTACAGTATCAATTCTTCTCCTGAAGAGATATTTTTTCTTACAATCTATTCAACCAGTTCCAGTCAAACTGCCAAGACTTGCTTTTTTGATATCTTTTAGGCAATCAGCTTTTTCAGAATAATGACACAATTACCTCGTTCTATCAAGAATAGCATATTCCCAGGCATTCACATTCAAACTCCTAGAGTCATTTAGTCTCTGCTTTCTCTTATCTCTCTTATAAATCAGTTATTAAGTGTTATTGGTCATATATAATTTCTTTATCATTTTCAGATGAACATTTTGCTTTGATATAAGGATTCATGTGTTTGATTGAACCACTTCTTTCTCGTGAATGCTCTAGGCTTGCTTTTTCACCTTAATAAATCTGTTCCATGTGTAACTGAAGTTCTGTCTCGGCCAGATTATGAAGCGTTATGGCATTCTAGTTCTGTGCATGAACTCTGGATCCTGATTAGCAAAGTATTAGGTGTGTGACTCTGATTCTGTGACTCTGTTCCTTTATTTGACTATGGGAGTAATTATCATAACATGTTGTAATTATTAATAATAGTATATTGATTTTGATAGTAATAATAAACTCATTGTAATTGAGTCAATTCCTACTCATAGCCACATTATAAGACACAGTAAAACTGCCCCAAGGCTGTAATCTTTACGGAAGCTGACTGCTTCTTCTTCCTCCCACACAGTGACTGGTGGATTCAACTTTAATATTAGCAAATACAATTCAAAGGATTTTAAATTCATTCTATTATTGGCCTACCTATTACTTGGAACAGTGTCTAGCACATAATCAATACTATAAATGCTGTCACTATTTCCTTTGGTCACTGGGATCTCTCCTCTCTATTGAAAGCACTCATGATCTGTGTACATATGTGGCACTTCAATCTATGTTGCTCTGTGAAATTTCTTGCATTGTTAACATTTCATGGTGTATACCTTTTCCATTGAATTAGCATCCTGGGGGACATTTACTTTGCCTATTCCATACTATGTAGCAAAATACTAGGTAGGCACACAGTCAATAGCTATTTATAAGATTATAAACAAAACATAATTTGAGTGCTAGATAATTTCCAGAGGGCTTCTATTTCTAGGAAAGGATGCTGATTACTCAGCAAGATATACATTATCACTTTTTTCCAGGGTTTTAACTATCTAAAGTAAGAAACACGATGTTGCTCTTCAGAGCAACCACATTGGGATCAATTGTGCTGACAAACAATGCATTCCCCAGAGGTCCTGATTCTGAAGAGATTAATGTTGCCTTTGTTGCCATCTTTAGGAACAAAAGTTAAATAGATATTTGAGAAAAACAATCCAGAGAAACCGGGTGAGGAAGTTGCAAGGGGAGCTTGAAACAGAAGTCAACAACAGGCTAAGGAGAGATGAAAAAATAGGGTTGAATTGCGTCTTTTTAATTGAGTGGACTGCAAAAGTGATCTCCAAGCTTTCTCCCAAATCTATCATTAAAGTGGTCTTAGATTTATATTGTTGTTGTTGTTATGTGCCGTCGAGTCGGACCCGACTCATAGCAACCCCTCCTTGGGTTTCCAAGGCAGTATCACTATGGAAGTAGATTGCCCCATCTTCCTTCCAAGGAGTGGCT
>NW_006922650.1:130259-132745 GCF_000298275.1 Orycteropus afer afer
TTCACAGGAGGAAGTTTATCATCACATGGGGCTTTCCAGCCTGGGCGAGTTCTGCCACCTCAGTTGTCTTATCAGGCTGTCTCATCAGGGCCTGACACCTGGAGGAAGCTGCCAACTGAAATGTTGGTGGCTTGAGTTTACTCTGGCCTAACAGTCCTATCTGTTCAGTGGTATATTCTGGCACACAGTAATCACTTAGCAAATATTCTTGAATGAATAAATGAAAGAATGATGACAGGTCTTGGATAGAAGCAGGAGAAATATTTTCCATGTTTCCTTTTACCGTATGCTTTTTCTTCTCATTTCTTCTCTTACTCTGTACCTTGGAGGTCTTCATGCCCATGCTCTCATTTCTTCAATTATTCAGATAGTAATCACAAAGGCAGTGAACTCTGTGACACCAAACTGGACTATATCTAATTATAAAGGACGAAGGATGGTTTCACAAGAATTGTTGAGAAAATGATATGGTGTACAATGAGGAAATAATTTATAAATAGTAGAAGCACAAACAATTTTATGTTATTGTGTATTATTGTCCTTTTAGAAATTTCTTATAAAAAGAGTATAGGTTATGAAGTCAAATATGATTGTACAATGAGAGCTAGTATAGAGGTGAATAGGTAACCTTTCTTTAAGAAGGAATTCTTTAAAGATTTACACACAGAAATAATTGTTCTCTGAGGGTTACCAGGGGTGAGAGGGGAAGAGAAGTAAAATCACCAACTCTAGGGTAGACATGTATTAACTTGGGTGAAGGGAAAGGCCTTATACAATAAGGGGAGGTCAGCACAAAATGATTAAGGCAGTGGAAGACATAGGGAGTAGCACAAGAACTAAAGGCAACAAAGGTGAATATTATTGCATGCACAATCCTGCAGTAATGGTAATAACTACGTTACATGTGGGTCCGTAGATAGAAACACAATTTGAACAGGGGTTGGGAGGTGAAGGGGCCTACACCCATGAATATATGTAGGTTTGATAGAGGATCTCTCTCCCTATGTATTTATTTATTTTAAAAGAACTCACTGCCATTGAGTCAATTCCAACTCATAGCGAACCCCTTTGGGTTTCTGAGGCAATAAATCTTTACAGAAATAGATTGCACAGTCTTCCTTCTGTGGAGTGGCTAGTGGGTTTGAACTGTCAACCTTCTGGTTAGCAGTCCAATACCTTAGGCACCATATGTTGTTGTTGTTGTTATGTGCCGTTGAGTCGGACCCAACTCATAGTGACCCGTCCTTGGGTTGCTGAGGCAGTATCACTACGGAAGTAGATTTCCCCACCTTCCTTCCGAGGAGTGGCTGGTGGGTTTGAACTGCCAGCCTTCTGGTTAGCAGTCAAGCGCCTTAGGCACTATGCTACCAGAGCTCCCACTACACCACATAGGAAAATGGTAGATGCAGAACATTGTCTTCATGGACTGTTTGCCGCTTATGTAAACACATA
Source organism: Orycteropus afer afer (assembly GCF_000298275.1). Taxonomy (NCBI): domain Eukaryota; kingdom Metazoa; phylum Chordata; class Mammalia; order Tubulidentata; family Orycteropodidae; genus Orycteropus; species Orycteropus afer. The sequence goes on from NW_006922650.1 coordinate 131,712, forward strand.
TTACTACACCACATAGGAATATGTGTTTACATATGCTGTAAAAATATCCATGAATATAGAAGAGCATACAGGAGACAAAGTTATGAAAATATCTTATTCATAACCAAACACCTTGAGGAAATGAGTTGCTGGATATGAAGTCTCAGAACTACAGTCTTGGGGGACACTAAGCTTAATTGCATAACATAGTCCACGAAGACAATGTTCTGCATCCTACTTTGGTGAGTAGTGACTGGAGTCTTGAAAACCCACGGAGGGGTCACTATGAGTCAGTCTGACTTGACAGCAGTGTGTGTGTATAGATGCATGGAGACCCTCGATGAGATGAATTGGCACAATGGCTGCAATGATGGGCTCTAGCATAGCAAAGATTGTGAGAATGGTGCAAGACTGGGCAATATTGCATTCTGTTGAAGTTGGAACCAACTTCATGGCACTTAACAACAACAACATAGATGCATGATAGATTAATTAGCAAAAAAAACCAAAAAACAAAAAACATGTTTAGTGGAGTTTTGTTGGTTTATAAATGGCTGTTTTAAATGACAGAAGGAGAAAGACTTTGGATAATGAAGCTCCCCCTGTCCCTCATAAGAGTTTTGAAATATATAAGGCATATGCACATTCTACAGACATGACTTTGTATGATTTTTTTGAAATATAGTCAAACTTTATAAAATATATCTAAGCAAGCAAAATGATGTTAATTAAACATAAATAACATTCATACATGCATGTGACAGTGCAAATATATATCGCAGAAGAGAGAACATGGATAGATGCTTTCAGCATCTTATGAAAAGAATGAACAATTACTAGGCCAATTTAACCTTATTACTGCCCTCCTTATCTTTTCATCTCCTTTATCATTAGATCGATTTCTTTTCTCCATGCTATGTCTGGATTTGATCCTTAGAATTCAGCCCATGTAATCAAGCAAATGCCCATCAACATGTTCTTCTCAAATTATGAGCTATATCTATTGTTTTACTAACCTTCTAACATCTATCATTTTTATTAACAGAAGATATGAT
>NW_006922650.1:133265-138666 GCF_000298275.1 Orycteropus afer afer
GTTGAGTGTTTTGAGAATCAAGTCTCAGATGAACACAGTAATTGAAGAATCCATTTTGAATAAAATAAGGAAATTAAACAGATTATTGTTATTATCTTTAATAGAAAAATGTTCCTGGAGAAAGGTTAGCTTGACAAATATAAAGAGATGGAAGAAACCTTATGCTTGGCAAATTCATTAAAGGTGTTTATGAGTTATTCAGATTTAAAGTTATCTTAGCCTCAAAACATCAGTTGTCTCTTACTTCTTAGTGAGAAATGCAATCCTTTTCACTGTGTCTTTGAAAGCTTCTTTTACTTGTTTGTTTCGAAGAGTGTAAATGAATGGATTGAGCATAGGAGCAACTGAAGTAGTGAGTAAACCCACCACCTTATTAAGGGTCACTCCTTCTTCTGCCGAAGGTTTAATGTAGACAAAGATGGAGCTGCCATAGGTCATGGAAACCACAATCATGTGAGAAGAACAGGTAGAGAAAGCCTTTTTCCTTTGTTGAGCAGAAGGGAATTTTAGAATGGTGTTGATGATGTATGTGTAGGAGAGAACCACACCCAGTAAGGTGATAATCAGCGTTAAAACAGCAAAAGCCAAAATAACTTTTTCTATAAGAACTATGTCTGAACAGGATATCAATAAAATAGGATATGTATCACAGCCAAAACTATCAATGATATTTGAGTCACAGAATTCCAGCTGGAGACCCATGCTAAGAGGTGGGATGATAATCAACAAGCCAGCAACCCAACAGAAGAGAATGAGTGAAGTGCAGATCTTGTTGTTCATGATGGTCGTGTAATGCAAGGGCTTACATATGGCCACATAGCGATCATAAGACATGATAGCAAGGAGAAAAAAATCAGTTGCTCCAAAGAGGACACCAAAAAATATTTGACTGGCACAAGCATTATAGGTAATAGTGTTATCTCCAGTTGTCAGGCTGTACAGGAATCTGGGAATACAGACAGTGGTGAATGAGATTTCTAAGAAAGAGAAATTTCGGAGGAAAAAATACATGGGAGTTTTAAGATGGGAATCTAAAAGTGTGAGGGTGATAATTGTCAGGTTCCCAGCTATGCTCAAAAAGTAGGTGAGAAATAAAAATATCAGAAGTGTAATTTGTAATTTTAGGTCATCTGTCACCCCCAGCAGGATGAATGTTGTTACTGTTGTATGATTTCTCATCACCTCCTTTTGTCAAGTCAAGAATGATTGGACCTGAAGAGAGAATTTACACATGAAACAGCAAGGAGCATGAATGAAAGGTGCAAGCAGTATTAATGTAGTGCATTTGTATTTGGATTATGGAATTTCACTGGGAATATTTAAATGTGAATCTAAGGCTTCAATTCCCTGATTAAAAACTATATTTATAAAGATGTGAACTGAAAACACAAAGCATTATCATGTATCTTGTTTCATATGCTATTGCTCATTGTCATTGCTTTGGGACACAACTCTCATTAGTGCCAGTATTCAGATGATTCCACTATTTTGACATTTCTTTCTTCTTGCCTCCTATTTCTTTGCTTTTCCCCACGTTACTGAAATGCTCCACTTCTGTAACAGAGGAGAATTTGTCAAGTAGTACTTTATTCTGGTCTCTGATTGTATTTTGACATACACAAGATAACTTCAAAAGGTTACAAAAATTCTTTGCATTTAAAATAATCTGAAATTAGGAACAAAACATTTAAAATACCAAGGTGTACCTTTGTTTTATTTTTCTTATATTTAACAAAATGAAGGCTTTTTTTTTTTTTAACCCATTGAAGTGCTATTTAAGTAGAGAGATTCCAAAATTGTTACAAAAAACATTTTCCTGGAAGCTTAGTACAAACTTGGTTAGTCCTGTTATGGTGCTTTGGGCCCTGGCCAGAGATCAGAGGCGACGGCCTGCAGTCTTGCTCTCTCTACCAGCCTAATCACCCAGGGCGTTCTGCTCAGGAGCACTCAACCTTCAGAACCTGGCTTGGGCATATCTTTGTGACTTCTTTCATCAATTACTACTGGTCCCCTCCTCAAATCATCTTTCCCCACTAATTTACCAACCATCCCTCTAACCCTGCTGTTTATGTTTTCTGAGTTCTCAATATATGTATCTTGTCTAAGCAGCATTCAGGTACAAATTGACAAAATGAACCAATTTTTGATAACAAGTTTCGTAAAACTCACTTTTTCTTTGTCATTTACTATTTGTCAGTTCCTCCTACCAGTTTCAGAAAATATTTCCTTGCACCCTGATATTTTATGCTCTCTCGGGAATCCTATTAGTTAGGAGAGAGGGGGGCTCTGGCAGAACCTGTCCAAGCTTGTCTTCGGTTGATTTACATTGCGAACATCTGCCGTCAAATAACCATACCGCAGAAGATGATCTGGTACATTCTCAGTGGAGATGCCATTAATTGAAAATAACTTAGTATCTTGGCTCATTATTTGTGTTTTTTAATTAGTGGGAGTTGATTGTCATTAAATGAGGAATTTATGCATACACAATTTGCAGAAAAATCCTACCTAATTCTACCCAATGTATTTGCTCCTAATTGTGATTCAAAAATGCTTTGTCTTCGGTACTATTGCTCAATAAGGAATGAACATTCATTCATTGAGATAAATATTTAATGAGCTCCTATTATTTGTAGAGCATAATATCAGAGACTAGAGATCTAACCATGCAGACATGTCTCTGCCAAAGAATTTCAGTCTTCCAATGAGCGAAAATACTTCAGTTTAGTGCATGGTCAATCAGACAAGATAATGGCATAAATGCAGTTTTGGGTTTGGGCAATAACTCCATGCTTTTTCCTTGATAAACACTCTTTGTTATACTGGTTGCAATTCATGTTTTAATATCTTCACTCAGTCTCCAGGATCTTTTCTTTCTACCCAAGTTGGCAGTGTCAGCTGTCACTATGCTAAATTAGCAGTAGCTATTGCATAGGGATCTCAGAAATGGTTATGTTGTTGTTGTTGTTATATGCCGTCAAGTTGTACCCGACTCATAGCAACCCCTCCTTGGGTTTCCGAGGCAGTATCACTATGGAAGTAGATTGCCCATCTTCCTTTCGAGGAGTGGCTGGTGAATTTGAACCGCCAGCCTTCTGGTTAGCAGTCAAGTGCCTTAGGCACTATGCTACCAGAACCGGGTAAACCACCTCAGCTCATGAGAAATATGTTTCACTAGAGAGGTGGTATTTTGCCAATTACTGTGAAGCCACATAGAGAACACTTTGGTAGGCCAAACTGAGGGATAGATTAGTCCTGTTATAACATAACAGGACTAATCATAAATTCCTCATTTAACAATCAATTCCCACTAATTAAAAAAAAGACAAATAATGAGCCAAGATACTAAGTAATTTTTCATCTATTAGACTCATTTCTATACTCCTAATTCTCTTTCCTTTCTTTCATCCTTCCCACTTCCCATGTTACCAACACCATTTACAGTCAAGAAGATTCTATTCTATCTCATAGTGACCCCATTTGTGTCTGAATAGAATTGTACTCCACTGGGTTTTCAATGGCTGATTTTTTTTTTTTTTTTTTTTTACACATAGATCATAGATTTCAGGATTCTTCCTCTGAGGCACCTCTGTGTAGCTTAAAACTCTCAACCTTTTGATTAGCAGTTGAGCACATTAACTATTATATCTTACATCTTTTACTGGGTGTTCACTTTCTTACTGTAGGTCTCCTTCTCCTACAAAGTTCCTAAACTCCCAAATTATCATCTGTTACCACTTTTGACACTTTTGGGAGCTCTGGTAGCATAGTGCCTAAGGCACTTGACTGCGAACCAGAAGGCTGGCGGTTCAAACCCACCAGCCACTCCTCGGAAGGAAGGTTGGGCAATCCTACTTCCGTAGTGATACTGCCTCGGAAACCCAAGGAGGGGTCGCTATGAGTCGGGGCCAACTCGACGGCACATAACAACAACAAATAACAACACCACTTTTGAAAATTCCTTTTTTCTAATTTTGATAGGATTGGCCTGTGAAATAAATTACATTAGCATTTGAATGCCTGTTAATTTAAACTTTTCATATTATTTTATTTTAATCCCTAAACTGGTTCAGTCAACATGACTTTTAATAAGAAGTTAAACTTCTTATTGGTGGAGGACCATTTAGATAAGGTTCTCTGTTTTGCTCTTTGTCTACTTCCAACCATATTATGTTCTCTTTTTGGTTGAATTTCCACAAATTGCTCTGAGAGCTGAGTTTTACTTTTGTTTTGCAAATTGGGATCAATTAAAGTTTGAAACAACAATTTCATTAAGTAAATAATACATTTTACCCCCTTCACATAAATAGTATTTTCAATTAACATCAACAAGTAGCCCTTGAGGACTTAACCTATGCAAAACTACTTCCTGTCACTGTTACTTTGGGGGGTATGAATGATTGAGATCAAGTTTTCTATTTTATTGAATCCCCCTAGTTAGTGAATTCTTTATATGTTTGAGATACCTTGACTTTACTTAGGAACTCTGGTGGTATAGTGCCTAAGGCATATGACTACTAACAAGAAGGCTGGTAGTTCAACCCACCAGCCACTCCTCAGAAGGAAGATTGGGCGATCTACTTCTGTAATGATACCACCTCAGAAACCCAAGGAGCGGTAGCGATGAGTCAGATCCGACTCAACAGCAGTGGGTTTTTGGGTTTAACTTTACTTATATCTGGCACAAACTTCACTGAGTTTTCATTTGAGAGACAGCTTCCAGTGGTATGGAATAGCTGAGATTCAAGAGTTGAATAGCACTTCCCCTCCCACTCCTAACAGTGGAAGAAGGGATTTAAACAACAGGTGGAAAATAAGGTCAGGTTAACTCTAAGGAAAGTTCTAATCCTATATTACTTGATTTCTGTTATGCTAGAGGATATTACTGGGAGGATATGTCTTCTCTGCCCTTCATATTTTGTATCTTAAGTAGTAACAATCTTCTCAAGTGAAATTTATGGGTGATCCTTTCAAAGAATACAGGGACCATGCAGGAAAATTCTAATAACAGATTTATTTAGAATAACAAAATATCAGAAACAACTGCTGACTCCCTTTCTGCAGTGTTGATTATAATTAACTGAAATCCACATTTCTTACCCTTTAGGAGCTCTGGTGGTTTAATGAGCAACACATTTGGCTGCTAACCCAAGGTCAGAGGTTCAAACCCACCAGATGCTCCTCAGAAGGAAGATGATGCAATCTACTTTCCTAAATATTTACAACATTGGAAACACATTAGGGAGCAACTCTCAGTCAGAATCAACTTAATGGCAGTTTTTTTTTTTTTTTTTTAAATGTTTATAGAACATGGGAAGTTATGTCATGACAGTTACATACTTACTTTTCTGACAGTGCTGCATCAGAGGTCCTTGATGGAACCACAATTTGAAGAGCATTA
>NW_006922650.1:139336-139966 GCF_000298275.1 Orycteropus afer afer
ATTTTATCTATCTTTGACATACATCTCACATAAAGTGAAAATTAGTCATTCTACTTTTACAGAAGAGGAAACTGAGAAGCAGAGAAGTAACGAGTCAGATGTCACATGGTGGTGTTGTAGGTTTTAACAAAAATTTATTTGACTACAAAAATGCTGTCTTCCCTCACACTAAATCTGTCCATTTTCCCAGTAATGAAGAGAACTACCAACATTTAAATTCTGGACTTTATGCTCTTCTAATGCAACTTGGTCTGCGTTATCATCCTTCTCCCTTCCAGCCATGCTATGAACTACTTTTGGTAACATGAATCATTGGAAAATTTTGGATCCCAACACTGTTTAAAAAATTGCCTGATTCCAGGGTATGATTCATAGTTTCCTAAATCTTTTTGCTGCTGAGTTAATTTGAATGAAATTATTTTTTTTACTATCGCTACTGCCAGTTCTGGACATTCTCCTTTACTGTCCGTGTGTGATTGTATGTAACATTGTTCTGAATCATTCTTCTTTTTTTTAAATTATTATTATTTTTTTAATTGTGATTTGGGTGAAGATTTACAGAGCAAATTCACTTTCCATACAGCAGTTTACATATACTTTGTCTCATGACATTGACCATAGTTTACCACA
>NW_006922650.1:141318-141798 GCF_000298275.1 Orycteropus afer afer
GCAGGTTCAACTACTCGGTCCCTCTGGGTAGCTGGCTGTGACCAAGCACCTGGGAATTCTGATCATTCACATAAACTTGTAGGACCATTGTCTGCCAACCCTATGTATGTTCTTGGATACACTCCCCATTTCATAGACAGACCTAATCGTTCAGCCTGTCCACCCATCTATCCACCCATATACCCATCACAATGCAGTACTGTATGTACAAAATGGTTCATATTTATTGTCTGTCCCTCCCATGTACTTCTCTATGTTTTTCTCATCTTCAATGCTGCCAAATTGGTCACTCACATTCGGTACATTGCCCTTCTCTTCACCCAAATCAATACTTACTCTATCTATCTAACCATGTTCCCTCTCCTCCCCTTTCATCTCTGGTAACCAACAAAGAAAATTTCCTTCTATAGATAAATCTTTCCTTAACTTTTACAATAACGGACTAATATAATATTTGTCCTTTTGTGATTGACTTATTTC
>NW_006922650.1:143251-144506 GCF_000298275.1 Orycteropus afer afer
GGTTTTTTCTGTGTTTTCTTTGGTCTGTCTCTCAATCCTTTGAAAATACATAAATATCATTCTTTTGAATTCCTTATCAGAGAGTTCCAATGCTGCTTCTTCCTCAAGGATGTGTTCTGGCTTTGTATCCTGCTCTCTTATTTCTATCACTTTATCCTGCTTCTTTGTGTGGACTGTGATGGTCTGTTGTCTCCGAGGCATTGTGGCATTGTTGTATTTAGATCTCTGTTAACTTTTCAGTTTTGCAGGTCTGGAGGGTTCTTGGGGTTGCTGGCAAGCAGAACGTGTTCTCAAGCCCCAGGAATCTGTGACAGAACTGTCTCTTTAAATTTCCAAAATAGTCAAGCCGCTTTTAAGCCTTCAAAATTGTGGCACCTTACGAGCCAGCAAAAGTCCACAGCTCAGCCCGCCTTCCTCTTCACCTTCTCCGTTTATTCCCCAGCCACTGGAGCAGTCCTCTATGCAGTCCCTGGCTAGCAGGGCTGATTTTTAGATTAATTCTTAAGTCCTACCACCACTCTGGAATCTCCAAGATGTCTGTGCCACGCTGTCAGGATCGCTCAGGATCGCTGCCAGACCTCAGCTACGTATGTCTCTGTTTTTGGTATTTTCATGCAAATTCTTCTGCTAGTTGGGGTTTAGTCCACTTCTATATCCTTCCCTTCACAGCTCAGGGGTCCAGGATTATCTTCTGTGTCTGTGTTAATTGATTTCCCTTTTCTTTGTTGAAGAGGGTCTGTGCAGTTTTTCTGCCTAGTCTGCCATCTTGCCGGAACTCCCCCGCTGACTTCTGTCCTGAATCATTCTTCCTTGCATTGTTCTTGACAGCTTTTTGTATCAAGGTGAGACAACTTCTATAAAATTAGCTGAGAAGCATATAAACTATTTTACTTTCTATTGTTTTGAAGAATTGTGTAAGATTGCTGTTTTCCCATCATTACACTTTTGGTAAGATCTATTGCTATAATCCTTGTGTGTTTCATTTGAGGATGGCCATTTTATCATTTTTAAATAAACTGTTTTTGATGTATATCATATTGTATTAGAAATTGCATGATCATAAAAGAATAGCTTAATGCATTTACAAAGTGGAAACATCCTTGCAGCCATAACTAGATCAACTGACAGAATATTTTCACAAGATCTCCCTTAATACACAGAAATTCTTGTTCAAGGGTGACAAGAATGTTAACTTTTATGGTTGCAGTAATTGTTTTTGAATTTGTATACATAAAATTGTACCATGTTCTTGCTT
>NW_006922650.1:148188-157008 GCF_000298275.1 Orycteropus afer afer
CTGGGTTTTAAACACCAGAGGCTCAGCCTCAAAACTCACGTCTACATGTCACCACAGTAGGACAAACCGACAGACAAGTTTGTCCTGCTGTTGGAGACCTCTCGTGTCACCCCCACCTGGCTGACCGTTCCTCTGTCTGGCTTCCTGGCTTTTAATCCCCTTTCTCCTGCTCTTCTGGTGTGCTGCTTCGGGCGTCCCTGAGTTGTCTCTCCTCATCTGTATCCCTGGTGCTGACTGCCTTTCTGTCCGGGTTCAAGGCTTTTATCCCCTTCCCTGCTCTTCCGGCCTGCTACTCTGGCATCCCTGCGTTGTCTCTCCTCACCTGTACACAGGGACGCCAGAGTAGCAGGCCGGAAGAGCAGGAAAGGGGATAAAAGCCTTGAGCTCCAGGCTTATAGGTGAGGAGAGACAGGTGAGGAGAGACAAATTTTAGCATATAGCCTGGATATTCTGTTTTTTTGCTTGTGTGTTTGTTTTACTTTTTTTCTTCCTTGGTTTCAGTTTGGAGAATTTCTGTTCATCTATCTTCAAATTCCTTTAACTTATTTTATTAGCTCTATCCTGTTGGCAAATGAAATATTTGAAGGAATTCTACAACTCTGTAAGTTTTTTTTGTTCTATTCCTAGCAGAAGTTTAAACACTGAGGTACATAGTATTTAAATGTGGAAGTGAACATGCCCCCTATGTTGCAGACAGTTATTGTTAGGCATTGAGTCACGTTACTAAGTTGAGCATGATTTGTGTGGTCTTGCTGCTATTGTTATATTTAGTGCATCACAGGACTGAGTTGCTTTTTAAGTAATGGAGTGCCGGTGTCCTCTGCTGTAGGGTGTGGGCTGATGTGTCACAGAATTTTTTTCAGTGTTTATCCTCTTTGCTTAATTTTCACCTGTCCTTGTACACCTTGGTTACAGAGAACGTCTCTCCCTAAGGCTCTTGTGTTCTCCTCCAGCAGTGTTGTTGTTGTTGTTAAGTGGTGTTGAGTGAGACCCGACTCATAGCGACCCCTCCTTGGGTTTCTGAGGGAGTATCACTAGGGAAGTAGATTGCCCAGCCTTCCTTCCAAGGAGTGGCTGGTGGGTTTGAACCGCCAGACTTCTGGTTAGCAGTCAAGTGCCTTAGGCACTATACTACCAGAGCTCCTTCCTCCAGCAGTAGACCTCTGTTTATTATTAGTCATGATCAGCTTCTGGTAGGGACAGAGATTATCTCTCAGGTCCTGTCCCAGGTTTAATCTTAGCTAGTCCTCCATGCCTGGGTGTTGGGAGTAGGGCTTTTTCAGCATCTTTGTTCTTCCTCCCAATAGCATCCAAACTCTGCCTTGAATCTGTGGTTGTTATTTGGTGGGAATTTCCTTCTCTAACCCCATGCTTAGCAGTGGGTAAAGCCTAGGAAGTGAATTGTTAAACACATATCCAGGATTATAAACATGCACACTAAAGTTGCAAAAACTCATGCATAGGCAATTTCTCACTGCTCTAATATGTTTTTTTTTTTTTTTTTTTGGTCACATCGTCTCTGACATAGCAACCCTGTGCACAACAGACAAAACACTGCCCAGGCCTGCACCATCCTCATAATCCTTGTTATGCTTGAGACTATTTTTGCAGCCACTGTGCCAATCTATATCCTAAGGTCTTCCTTTTTTTTTTTTTTTGTTGACTTTCTTCTTTACCAAGAATGATATCCTTCTCCAGGGAATGGTCCCTTCTCACAACATGACTAAAGTAGGTGAGGTGTAATCAGACCATTCTTGCGTCTAAGTATTCTGGCTGCACTTGTTCCAGACAGATTTGTTCGTTCTTCTGGCAGCCCATGGTAATTTCAGTATTCTTCACCAATACCACACTTTGAAGGCATCAACTCTTCTTAGTATTCCTTATTCATTGTCCAGCTTTCATATGCATATGAGGCAACTGAAAATGGCTTGGGTTAGGCACACCTTAGTCTTTAAAGTGACATCTTTGCCCCTTAACACTTGAAAGAGGTCTTTTGCAGATTCGCCCAATATAATACAACATTTGATTTTTTGACTGCTGCTCTTATTGGTATTGATTGTGGATCAAGTAATGTGAAATTCCTGACCATTTCAATCTTTTTTCCATTTATCATGATGGCCTGGTTGTGAGCAATTCTGTTTCTTTATGTTGAGGTGTAATCCACACTGAAGACTGCAGTCTTTGATCTTCATCAGTAAGTGCTTCAAGTCATCTTTACTTTCACTAAGCAAAGCTGTGTCATCTGCATAGTGCAGGTTGTTGATAAGTCTTCCTCCAGTCCTTATGCTGTGTTCTTCTTCATATAGTCTAGCTTCTTGGATTATTTGGTCAGCACCAAAGTTGAATAAGTATAGTGAAAGAATACAACTGTGATGCATATATTTCCTCATTTTAAACCATGCAGTATCCCTTTGTTCTGTTCAAACAAAGCCTCTTGGTCTATATATAGGTTCATAAGCACAATTAAGTGTTCTGGAATTCCTGTTCTTTGGAATGTTATCCATAATTTGTTATGATCCACATAGTTGAATGCTTCTGCATAGTCCATAAAACACAAGTAAATATCTTTCTCTTATTCTTGCTTTCAGCCAAGATCCGTCTGAAACCAGCAATGATGTCCCTTGTTTCACATTCTCTACTGAATCAGCTTGCCTTTCTGGCAATTTCCTGTCAACATACTGCTGCAACCATTTTTGATCTTTAGCAAATTTCAGTTGCATGTGATATTAATGATGTTATTTTATAATTTCACAGTGTTGGGTGACCTTTCCTTGGAACGGACACAAATATGGACCTCTTCCAAACAGTTGGTCAGGTATTTGTCTTCAAAATTTCTTGGCATAAATGAGTAAGCATCTTTAGCACTGCATCTATTTGTTGAAACATTTCAATGGGTCTTCCATTAATTTTTGAAGGCTTTTTTTTTTTTTTTTTTGAATTCCTTAAGTGCAGCTTTGACTTCTTCCATCAATACATTGGTTCTTAATTATTTGCTACCTCCTGAAATAGTTGAACTTCTACCAATTATTTTTGGTACAGTGACTCTAGGTATTCCTTCCATCTTCTTTTGATGTTTTCTGCATCTTTCAATATTTTGCCAATAGACTCCTTCAATATTGAAACTTGAGACATGTGTTCTCTTTTGATTTTCTAACTCCAGGTCTTTGCATGTTTCCTTATAATACTTTGCTTTGCCTGACCTTTTGAAATCTGTTCAGCTCTTTTACCTAATCATTTCTTTCATTCTCATTAGCTACTCTATGTTTAAGAGTAAGTTTCAGAGTCTTTTCTGACATCGATTTTGGTCTTTTCTTCCTTTCCAGTCTTTTTAATGACTATTTGCTTTCTTTGTGTATGCTGTTCTTGATGTTATCCACCACTCATCTAGTTTTTGGTTGTTGGTGTTCAATGCGTAAAATCTATTCTTCAGGTGGTCTGTAAATTCAGGTGGGGTATAATCAAGTTTGTATATTGGCTCTCATGGACATATTTTAATTTCATCAGTTTCAAATTGAACTTGCATATGAACAGTTGATCTGTTCCACAGTCCGCTCTGAGCCTTGTTTTGACTGAAGATATTGAGCTTCTCCATTGCCTATTTCTACAGATGTAGTCAATATGATTCCTGTGTTTTCCATCTGGTGAGGACCATGTGTATAGCTGCCATTTATGTAGTTGAAAAAAGGTATTTGAAATGATTATGTCATTGGTCTTGCAAAATTCTGTCATGCAATCTCTGGTGTCATTTCTATCACCAAAGATATATTTTCCAACTATGAAGGATTCTTCTTCATTTCCAACTTTCACATTCCAATCACCAGTAATTATCAATACATCTTGATTTCATATGTGGTAAATTGAATCCTGCACAAGTCAGTAAAAACCTTCAATTTCTTCATCTTTGGCTTCAATGGTTGGTGCATATATTTGAATAGTAGTATCAACAGGTCTTCCTTGAAGATGTATGGATATTATCCTATCATAGCATTGTACTTCAGGATAGATCTTGAAAAGCTCTTTTTCACCATGAGTGCAACACCATTCCTCTTTAATTTTTTATTTCTGGCATGTTAGACTATATGATTGTCTGATTCAAAATGGCTAATACCAGTCCATTTTAGCTCACTAATGCCTAGGATATTGATCTTTTAGCTCCATTGGCAAGCCCCCTGCCTGAAGGTACTCAGTTCTCACCCTATGACCCAGGCAGGCTCACTGCATTTGTCTCTTGCTGTCTTAAGCATTTGCTCCTTCTTCTGTGTAGGAGGTTCTCAGTACAAGGACCCTGGGGCCTTGGTCCAAAGTACTTGCTCTGCTCCAGACTTCTTGATGGCAATGACATTCCACTGAACCTCTATGGGATTAGCGCTTTTAAGCCTAGTACAATGGAAAAACTGACCAATTCCCTCGGTAGGCCACAGTCACCTCATTTGCATAGCCCTGCAAGAGTTAAGCACCTTATTTATGTAAGCCCAACCAATCATTTGGTAGGAGATAAAAGACCAAGGCTAGAAAGGTCATATAAAAGCAATTCACTATACTGCATCCCAAACCCCAAACCAAACCCACTGTCATTGAATTGATTCCAACTCAGAGCCACCTTACATAACAGAGTAGAACTGCCTCATAGGTTTTCCAAGGCTACAGATCTTTATAGAAGCAGACTGTCTAATCTTCCTCCTGTGAAGTGGCTGATGGGTTCCAATGGCTGACCTGTTGGTTAGCAGCAACATGCTTTAATCACTGCACCACGAGAGCTCCTCGTACTGCACTTACATATTGAAAAAAAATTCCTCCATTCACGAATGTTAGAAATTAGTTGCTCTTGCATTGCCTGTGATGTATGGTGACCCCACATGTGTCAGCGTGTGATGGCACTCCATAGAGTTGCAGCAGCAGAGTTTGGGGAAGCAGATAGCCTAGCTATTCTTCCCCGGTGCCTGTGGGTGGACCTGAACCTCTAAACTGGCAGTTAGCAGCCAAGTTCATGAACAGTTTGCACCACCCAGAAGTCCTGTATATTAAAGAGGTTTTTGAGCACTATTCTTCTCTGGGTTTCAACAGATCTATTCATCCAATAATGAAGACAATCCTTGACCAAAACAAATACACATGCAAAAAATTGCTACTGCAGTTGCTTAAGAGCAATGTTTCTCCTCTTTGATTCTTCCCTTAAAAAACACTATCCTAATCACCATGTGTGTATTTGCTCACAGTGTTCAAACAGTATTGTTTGCTTGGATTTTGTGTGTTGATGTATTTCAACCTTGTGAGTCCTCTCCAGAAGAAAATCTTGGTGGTCTTCTTCAAAAATCCCTAGAAAAACATAATGGATCATGAGGGTCTGATCCCTTTGGACATGGAGTCTCCCTGAGTTAGTGTCTGAACTGATGGCAGCTATTGATAAGAACATCCATCCCCTCACCCACTGGCATTTACATGCATATTTACTGTTTGTGGCACTCTTTATCTTATTGTGTAATTCCAGTTTTTCATGTGTATAATTTGTCTTCCTCATGTAGTACTTCCTTAACATGTATTTTACTACAGGTTTGCTGTTCATACGTATTTGCTGCCTATATATATGTATTATTTTCATCTTACATACCTTAACTTTACTTTCCTATTTGATGGATATTTTCCCTGGCTATAAAATTACACGTTGAGCTTTTTCAACGTTTAAAAGATGTTATGATATTATCTTCTGATGGTATAGTTTTAAGCAATACAGGGAGTATAGACACTTGTTTACAGAACTATTGCTGACAAAGCCCCAGAGAAATGGGATCATACAGGAAGTATTGGAAGAGATAAGAGAACAGATTTTAGAATGCATTATATGCATGATTGTAAGGGAATGAGAACAATCTATTAGCAAGGTAAGTGGTGATGATGCAGAACAGTTGGGGAAGATTATGGGAGCATTGTGTTGGTGAGTAGATGTGTAGGCAGAGGATGGTCTTAGACCTAAAACCAAGCCAAACTAGTTGCCATTCAGTTGATAAGACCTTAGATAGTTCACAAAATGTATCAAATAATAACTTTGACTCAGTTATGTCCACAGAAATTTATGTCGATATGTAGGAATGAAGACAATAAGAAAATTTAAAAAGTAAAAGGAGAAAAAGGAGAAGGAAAAACAAAAAAACTAAAAACACCCAAGTACATAAAGTGAGTCAAGGGGGAGAAAATGTTACTCCTCCTCTGATTTATCCAATTGCTCTTTGGCAGCTACCCAAGAGGTCAGTCTGGACAGTTAGCCTAAACCATATTGAGTACGTCACAGGGAAAACCATCTTTTAAGATGAAGAATTCATATTGTAGTTTTTGATCATTTCACAAAATTGGTGATCTGTTTTTCTAAACACTTTTCCTTCTTAAACTCCCTTTTCATATTTCTTGTCTCCTAGCAGATTGGCTCAGTTAGAGGAAAACAATTTCATATATTTTCTGATTATCTAAAAAGCGTAAAAGATACATGACAGACTGTTGCTATACAATGCTTGTCTCTGTCCTTTTGTTGGAACTTCTGTCTCATTTATGGAAAATTTATTTATCAGATTCCCTTTGTAGTAACAGGAAGGAAAATAGAGTAAATATGTATAGATGTCTAGTGCCCGTGTAGAGGTGATGGTGGGTGTTTGTGGAAGTTCTCTTTTAATTCTTTGTATCTTGAAGAATGAGTGGGACATTTGATGGGTGGATAACAGGAGGAAGGATCTTCCTAGGTAAGGAGAATTTGGGGCAAATAGTTGCTTTTGTGTGTTTTAAAAGAAAGAAGATATAGGGAAGTATTTGAGGAGGTTAAACCAAACTACACTCACTGCCATGGAGTCGATTCAACTCATAGCGGCCCCTCCTTGGGTTTCTGAGACCATATCTCTAGGAAAGTAGATTGTTCAATCTTCCTTCTGAGGAGTGGCTGGTGGGTTTGAACTGCCAGCCTTCTGGTTAGCAGTCAAATGCCTTAGGCACTATGCCACCAGAGCTCCCTTTGAGGAGGTTAGTGTGATGAAATTTTCAGGCCAGATTACTAAAGTCCTGGAATGTTATGTTAAGGAACTTGGATTAATCCATCCTTAAGAGGTGGCCTTTGAAGTCTGTTGTTGTTGTTATTTGCCGTGGAGTTGGAACTGACTGGTAGCAACCCCTCCTTGGGTTTCTGAGGCAGTATCACTACAGAAGTAGATTGTCCAACCTTCCTTCCCAGGAGTGGCTGGTGGGTTTGAACCGCCAGCATTCTGGTTAGCAGTCAAGTGCCTAAGGCACTATGCTAGCTACCTTTGAAGTCTAGAAAGGAGGAAAATGAAACCTAACAAAACAAAAAACCCTTAAAGTCATTTTTGGATAATTAGACAAAGATTATGAATGGTGAATTTAAGAAATGAGTCTGTAGGGAGGGATAGAGTCAGTTTTGAGAAATGACAAAAAACTACAATACTAATTCTCCATCTGGAAAACAGTTTTTCCTAAACTGAGTCAATCTATTCCAGGTAAACAACAAAGACTAGCCTCTTTGATATCTTCTAGGCAATGAAATTTCTTACAGTAATAACACATTATATATTCCTGTTAATGGCAATATATTTTCAGTTGTCTACATTCCAATTTTGTAGGTCAGAATCAGTTATTATGTAATATTCGACATTCATAGTTTTTATATCTTTTTCAGGTGATGATTTTTGGCCGATGGAAAGATTCATGTGTTTGCTTGACCCACTTCTTTCTTAAGAATTCTCTATGCTTGTTTTTCAACCTTTATATATCTCTTCCATGTTTTAACTGAATTTCTGTCTCCTCATAGGACCTGCCAGACTAAGAAGAAGTGTGGTATTCTTGTTATGTGCATGAAATTTGGATCCAGATTACCTGGATTCAACTCTTGGCCTTCCCACCTATTAGGCATGTAGGCATGGGACTTTGATTCTTTGCCTCAGTGATTTGTAATATGGGAATAATCATTGTAGCATATCATCATGATAATTAATAATGGTATGTTTATGTTGATAATAATAATATATAATGAATAGGATTTGAAATTCTTTCTATTATTGTCCCACATAATACTTGGAACAGTGTCTCCAAACTGAAAAAAACAAACTTACTGCCATCGAGTGGTTTTTGGCTCATAATGACCTCTCCATGGGTTTCCAAGGTGATATCTCTACGGAACTAGTGCCCAATCTTCCTTCCGAGGAGTAGCTGGTGCGTTTGCACTGCTAGCAACAGTATTTGGCACATAGTAAATAATATAAATGTCATTATTTCTTTTGACCACAAGGATCTCTCTTCTCTACTGAAAGTACTCATAATCTCTAACACTGTAATGGATGTTGCCTTGTGAAATTTCTTATTAACTTTTTATGGTGTATAACACATATGTTAAATTGTTGTACTGGGACAGATTTACTTTTTTCCATTTTCCATTGTACCTAGCATAATACTAGCCATACATTCAATAGATATTTACAAATTATATACGAAAGTAATTTGAATGTCAGAGAATTTCTAGGGCTTCTTTCATTTCCATGAAAATGATGCTGATTATTCAGCAAGTGATACATTATCTTGTTTTGAAATGTTTTAAATATCCAAAGTAACAAAGATTATGTCTCTCTTTAGAGCAGCCACTTTGGGATCAGTTTTTGTGACAAACAACATGTCCTTTAGGCATTCAGATTCCAAAGGTATTAATGTTGCTTTTTTTTTTTTTTTTTTGCCATTTTCTACATTTCTCAAGCTGAAAGAGCTAAAGAAAAGAAGGATTATATAGGCAAATTTGTCTCTTAGACAAAGTTAAGTCAGATTTAAAGAGTGAAA
>NW_006922650.1:157108-164615 GCF_000298275.1 Orycteropus afer afer
AAAAAGCAGTTATAGAGAGACTGGTGAGGATGCAGCAATGGGAGCATGAAACACAGGACATTAGCAACATAAGAAGTAGATCAGGAGAGGTGGAGCACAAGGCTAAATGGAGTCATTGGATTGAATGGACTACAAAAGTGATCTGCAAACTTTTGCTTAAACCAATCATTCAAGTAGCTATGGATTTAGTCAACATGACAAAATCATTGTCATTTAATTTAATGATTGTGTTTATTTTGATTTTTCCAAGGCTCATAAAGAAGGATTCTAAAGCCCAAGTAAAAGGGTGAACTAGGGATGTCTCTCACATTCTCAGTATCCTCTTTTTCTCTTCTGAGAATGAAACATAAAATGTATGACATCAGGAATCTTGTCCTATCTCTGTTCAGTGCTATATTCCAGTTCTAAAACTTAACTCTGGCCATAGTAATGGCTCAGCAAATAATTCTTGAATGAATAAATGAAAGAATAATGACAGGTCTTGAATGGAAGCAGAAGAAATTATTTTCATGCTTCCCTTAGGTATATATTTTATCTTCTCACTTCCTCTCTCACCTTGTACTTTTTCATGGCCTCATTCTCATTTTCTTAAACATTTAGATAAAATCACGAGGGTGCAGTGAGCTTTATGACACCAAACTGGATTATATCTAATTATAGAGGAACCAAGTAATGTGAAATCTTTGACAACTTCAATATTCTCTCCATTTATCATGATGCAGCTTATTGGTCTAGTTGTGAAGATTTTAATTTTCTTTATGTTCAAGTGCAATCCATATTTCAGACTGTAGTCTTTAATCTTCATCAGTAAGTGCTTCAAGTCATCTTCACTTTCAGCAAACAAGGTTGTGCCATCTCCATATTGCAGGTTGTTTGTGACTCTTCCTCCAATCCTGATGCCATGTTCTTCTTCAAATAGTCCAACTTCTTGGGTTATTTGCTCAGCATACAGATTGAATGAATATGGTGAAAGGCTACAACCCTGACACACCTTTCCTGATTTTAAACCATGCACTATCCCTTTGTTCTGTTTGAACAACAGCCTCTTGATCTATCTACATGTTCCTGATGAACACAATCAAGTGTTCTAGAATTCCCATTCTTCTCAATATTATCCATAATTTGTTGTGATCCACACAGCCAAATACCTTCCCCAAAGTCAAATCTGATTGTACAGTGACAACTAGTATATAGATGATGAATAAGCATCCTTTCTTCAAGAAGGAATTCTTCGATATTTTCTATGTCTAAGGTATTTCCCCCCTCTTTGAAACTTTCTCCAACTTCCACATACAATTAAATGATGTAATTCTTACTGTATTCTGATAAGCAAAGGAGCTCTGGTGGCATAGTGGGTAAGACGTTTGGCTAACCAGAAGGTCAGTGGCTCAAACTCATCAGCTGCCCCATGGGAGGAAGAAAGACAATCTACTTCTATAAAGATTCACAGGCTTGGAAACCCAGTGGGGGTCACCATGAGTTGGGATCATCTCAGTGGCAAGGGTTTTGGGTTTGGTTTTCTGATAAACCAGTGCAAGGTGAAAAGCCATGATCAATTTCAGTACAACTTGAGGTGATTTTTATGAACCACAGATGCATCCTAGAGTGAACTTGGTTATTTTTTGAGCTAATTCCAACTCCAGGCTGAGGTTTCAAAGACCTGCACAATCTACCTTGAGGTATTCCCTCTTAGGGAGGTGAGTAGAATAACAAGAAGAGAGTGCCTTATTATCCAGAATGAAAGCTAAGTGGTTATAATCCATGAACTTACTGCATTTGCAATACTGGTTCTATCCGACTGCTCTTAGGTCCAGCAAGGTAAACAGAGATAGCTTATGTCTTTTTGGATGTTTACAGTGTATATAACTTTTATCATCATCATCCAAAGCTTTTAGAGTTGACTCAACTGAATGAGATTTATAGATATAGATAAATCTCACCAAGAGGTTTACAATTCAGGCAAAGTGATCAACCCAACTACTAAGTAAACATACACATATTATAGATTTATGCTCTATCAAAATTAACTATCAAAATGAAATTACCACATTTGGTGGCATTCTCTGGGTTTTTAAATGGTTTTAAGTGAAGAAATGAGAAACATTTTGGACAGTAAAGCCCTTTATCTCAGAAGAGTTTTGATACATACAGAGCATATGCACACTCTATGGACATGACTGTGAATAAGTTTTTGAAAGCATTATGAAGTTATAAAGTATATCTGAGCAACTAGATGATGTGCATTAAACATAAATATTATTTTTATATGAATATAAAATTATGAACAGTTATTTTCATAAAGATAGAACATGCATCAAAGCTTTTTGCATCTCACAGAAAGAATAACTGTCACTAGGTCCAAGTTAGGAGCTCTGGTGGTGCAGTGTTAAAGCATTTGGTTGCTAACCAATAGAATGACAGTTCACGTCCACCAGCCACTCTGCAGGAGAAAGATGATACAGTCTGCTTGCATAAAGATCTACAGTCTTGGAAACCTATGGGGCAGTTCTACTCTGTCCTAGATGGTCGCTATGAGTTGGAATTGACTCAATGACAGTGCATTTTTAATTTTTTTCTTTTTTCAGATCCAAGTTACTGTTATTCTTGTCCCTGCTAGTATTTTCTTCCCCTTCATCTTTAAGTCAATATACTTGTTTCACATTAGGCCTGGATTTGAACTCCAGAAGTTAGCTTATGTTCACCAAGTGCTCATCATGTTCTTCCCAAATTATGAGCTACATATATATATACACACACACACACATATATATATATATATATATATATATATATATTTAAATTAAAATTACTCACTTTCAACATTTTCATTAGCACATAGTATAGTAAAAATCAGCATACTTCAAGAAATTACTCAACCAAGGTCTTGCCTCTAAATTCAGGCAGAGCTTGCTCTTCTTGAGCCTAGGTACAAACACTATCACTGTCAATATCAGTAGAAGCCACTCAACACTTGAAAGTCTGGATCTTTTTTTTTTTTCTCTCTATTTATATCATAGACCTCTCATAGTGTAGTACTTAAGGCACTTGACTGCTAACCACAAGGCTTGTGGTTCAAACCCACCAGCCACTCCTTGGAAGGTTGGGCAATCTACCTCTGTAGTGATACTGCCTTGGAAACCCAAGAAGGGGTAGCTCTGAGTCGGGTCTGACTCAACGGCACATAGCACCAGCAACAACACTTATATCACATGTTAGGATGAAATAGAAGCATCAGATGAAAAAATTTTCACATAAGCCAGTAGAAACATGTTTTGTGTATAAATTAGTTTAAAAGAAGGATGAAAACTATCTTTACTATCTTTGTGAGTGTCTTATAAACTCTTTTTATTTAATCCTGAACATAGACTGGGAAATAATCTAGGAATAGTCTGAAAATTTTTAAATGAGAAGAAGGGTTCTGGAGTAAAAAAATTTGTTTTAAATAGCATTTTAAGCTGCATTAAAGAACTTCCAATTACTCTTAAAAAATTTGGGGTTAGACATTGAAGTGTTCCCAAGAAATGAGAAACGTTCTCTGGGCTTTTAGAATCCACATCATGAGTAGGTCATATGGCCAGAGAAGCAGATTTTATTTATTTGATTCCCTTTGTATAACAATGAGTGTTTTGAGAACCTAGTCTTAGATGAATGCTTTAATTATAGAAACCATTGTGAATAAATAACAAGAAGAACTAAGTAGCTCAATTTTCTTTTTCTTTCTGATTATGAAAGAAAAATGTTCACAAGGATAGGTAGTTTTGACAAATTGACAGACTAGGAAGAAACCTTATATTTGGCCAATTCATAAAAGATACTCATGGGTTATTCAGATTTATTTTATCTTTTTGGGTTATCCATATTTAAACTTAGTCTAAAACATCAATAGTCTTTTACTTTTTTGTGAGAAATGCAATCCTTTTTACTGTATCTTTGAAGGCTTCCTTCACTTGCTTATTTCGAAGTGTGTAAATGAATGGGTTAAGCATAGGGGCAACTGAAGTAGTGAGCAGACCCACCACCTTATTAAGGGCTACTCCTGCATTTGCTGACGGCTTAATGTAGGCAAAGATACAGCTGCCATAGGTCATGGAGACCACAATCATGTGAGAAGAACAGGTGGAGAAGGCCTTTTTCCTTTGTTGGGCAGAAGGGAACTTTAGAATTGTGCTGATGATGTATGTGTAGGAGAGAACCACACCTAGTAAGGTAGTAATCAGTGTTAGCACAGCAAAAGCCAAAACAACTTTTTCTATAATCACTGTTTCTGAGCAGGTTACCTGTAGAATAGGATATGCATCACATGCAAAACTATCAACAATATTTGAGTCACAGAATTCCAGCTGGAGACCCACACCAAGAGGTGGGAGGATAATCAACAGACCAGCAACCCAACAACAGAGGACAAGTCTTGTGCACACCTTGTTGTTCATAATGGTCATGTAATGTAGGGGCTTGCAGATGGCCACATAACGATCATAGGACATGGCCGCAAGGAGAAAAAATTCAGTTGCGCCAAAGAGGACAACAAAAAATAACTGGCTGACACAGTCATTATAGGTAACAGTTTTGTCTCCAGTTGTCAGGCTGTATAGGAATCTGGGAATACAAGCAGAGGTGAATGAGACTTCTAAGAAAGAAAAATTTCGGAGGAAAAAATACATGGGAGTTTTGAGATGGGAATCCAAAAGTGTGAGGGTGATAATTGTCAGGTTCCCAGCCACACTCAAAGAGTAGGTGAGAAATAAAAATATCAAAACAACAATTTGTAATTTTGGGTCATTTGTCACCCCCATCAGGATGAATGTTGGTACTGATGTATGATTTCTCATCACCTCCTTGTGTCAAGTTGAGACCAATTGGACCTGAGGAGAGAAGTAAGGTAAGAGGGCAGGATGGAACCTGAATGAAAGATGCAAGTAGTACTATTTAATGCATTGGGAATTGTAGAATTTGGATTGTAGAATTTCACATAAAATTTTTAAGTATGAATTTAAGGCTTCGATTCCCTGATTAGGAGCCATATTTATAATGACATCATCTGAAAACACAATGCGGTAATAGTGTATCTTGTTGCATATGCTGTTTTGCATTATAATGGCTTTGGCCCAGCTCTTAATAGTCCAAGTGTTATAGATCATTGCATTATTTTTGACATTTTTTCCTCCAACCTCCTTTTTCTTTGCTTTTCCCACTGTGTTGAAATGTACTAGTTTGGTAACTGAGTAGTACTTTATTCTGGTCTCTGATTATATTTAACATAAGGAAAATGAATTCAATGTTTGGATAAAGTCTTAGCAGTTATAATTATCTGAAATTAGGAACAAAAGTTTAAAATACAAAGATATACTTTTGTTTTGTCTTTCCTCTATTTAAGTAGATGAATTCATTTTTAATCCAGTAAAAGTGTTCTTGGGGAGCTCTGGTAGCATAGTGGCTAGGGCACTTGACTGCTAACCAGAAGGCTGGCGGTTCAAACCCACCAGCCACTCCTTGGAAGGAAGGTTGGGCAATCCTACTTCCGTAGTAATACTGCCTCAGAAACCCAAGGAGGGGTCGCTATGACACTAGGAGTCGGGGCTGACTCGACAGCAAATAACAACAACAACAACAACAACAAAAGTGTTCTTTAGATAGAGCGTTTCCTGAAGAGTCACAAGAAAATTTTCTTGGAACCTGAGTATAAACCTGACTAATCCTGTCATGGTTTTGGGCCATGGCCAGAAAGGAATGGCCTGTGTTACTTGCTCTCTCTGCCAGTATGATCAACCTGGGGGTCTCCCTAAGTAGCACTCAGTCTTCCAAATTTGTCTCAGGCATATTGTTGTGACCTTGCCTTTCAATAATTGCTACTACTCTCTTCAAATCATCTGTCCTCAGTAATTTACCTATCAGCCCTCTAATCCTACTACTTATATTCTCTGAGTTCTTGGTATATTTGAATTGTCCAGGCAAAGTCCAGTAACGAACTGACCAAATGACCCAATTTTTGTTAATAAATGTTGTAAAACCCACCTTTTCCTTGACATTACCATTGTCACCTCCTCTCAACATTTTCCTGCCCCCTTGAACACTAATATTTGTTTTCTCAGGAATCTTTCTAGGTTAGGAAGAAAGTGTATCAGTCAAAACTTGCCTTCAGTGTGATTCACATTGTGAACAGCTGCTTCAAGTTTCCATCTTGTAAAAGAAGATCTGATAAATGCATTCTCACTTGGGGTGCCATTTGTTAAAAATAATTGAATACATTGGTTCATAGCATATCTTTGTGTTTGATCTGTGGAATTGATTATAAAGTGAGCAATTTTGGGCATAACTGAGGGTTTTGTAGTGAAACCCTACCTAACCAATTTTACCCAATATATCTGCTCCCAATTGAGAATTAAAAAAAAAAAACAAAAAAAACAACATTAAGTTGTGTTCCTTGTCTTATTTTCTATTGCTCAATAAAATAATTAACATTCATTCATTCAGATAAATATTAATGATCCCCTGTTGTTTACAGAATACAGTATCAGAGTCTGGAGATCTAATCACAAACACAGTTCCCTCCCAAGGAGCTTTCATTTCAGTATTTTGTTGGAAGATAATATTTCATTTTAGTGTGTGCTCAGGGACATATTAAGACAAGATAACAGTGAAAATGCAGGTTTGGGTTTTGAGCAAGAACGACTCCATGATTTTCCTTGATAATCATTTTTAGTTAAACCAGTGGCTGATGATATATTACTATCTTCACTCAGTATTTTATGCAATTATCTTTCTACTAAGTGAGTAATGTCAGCTCTCAGTGTAAACTGAGTTGCATTGCTCAGAGTTCATAGACAGGGTTATAGAACAGGAAACCCACTTCAGATCATGGGAGAAATGGTTAACTGAAGAGGTAGTATTTTGCCAAATACTGTGATGCTACATAGAGAAGACTTTGACAGGCCTGAGTAATAGGTCAGGTTCGTTTCTCACTCCTGATCCTCTTCCTTTCTTCTAGTTTTGGTTGGTGTTACGTGCCATCCAGGTGGTTCTAATCATAACATCTTCAACAAGGTTGTGAAACACGATCCGGTCCTGCATCATCCTCATGATCACTGCCACGCTTGAGCTCATCATAGCAGCCGTTATATCCATCCATCTCATTTATGGTCTGCAGCTTTTTTGCTGACCCTCTATTTTACCTAGCACGATATCCTTTTCTAGGCATCGGGCCCTTCTGACAGTATAATCAAAGTACTAGACACAAAGTCTGGCCATTCTCATTTCTAAGGAACATTCTGGCTGTACTTCCTCCAAGACAAATTAGTTTTTTTTCTAGCGGTCCATGGTATATTCAATATTCTTCACCAACACCACAATTCAAATGCATTAATTCTTCTGTGGTTTTCCTTATTGATTGTCCTCCTTTCACATGTGTATGAGGCTATTGAAAATACCAAGGCTTGGGTCAGTCACACCTTAGTCTTCAAAGTGACATCATTGATCTTAAGCACTTTAAGGAGTTTTTTTTTTTTCTGGC
>NW_006922650.1:165175-169156 GCF_000298275.1 Orycteropus afer afer
GCCGTCTTCTGTATCCAGCTTAAATTTCTGCCTGTCAATCATTTTTGAATTATCTTCAGTAAAATTTTACTTGTGTGTGATAAAAAATGATATTGTTCTATAATTTCCACATTTTGTTGGATCACCTTTCTTTACAGTGAGCACAAATAAGGATATCTTCCAGTTTGTGGTCAGGTAGATGTCTTCCAAATTTCTTGGCATAAACAAGTGAGAGTCTTTAGCACAGTATTCATTTGTTGAAACATTTCAGTGGGTGTTCCATCAATTTCTGGAGCCTTGTTTTTATCAGTTCTTTTAATGCACATTGGACTTCCTTCAGTACCATTGGTTCTTGATCATATGCTATCTCCTGAAATGGTTGAACATCAACCCATTCTTTTTGGTACAATGGCATTGGTACAGAATCTTCTTTTGGTGCTTTCTGCATTGTTCAATATTTTGCCCATAGAATCCTTCAATACCATCAATTGCAGTCAAACTGATTTAGACTCATTTTGACTGCATTTGTGCATAATCAGAATTATTCTCCATAGAGTTTTCAGTGGCTGAATTTTTTGAAGTAGAGTGCCAGGCTTTTCTTCTGAGGAGCCTCTGGGTGGACTCAAACTTTCCACTTTTTGTTTAGCAGCTGATTGTGTTAACTATTGGACCTTATAGTTTTATATTAGCTATTGACTTTCTTATTCCAGCCCTCCCTCTGCTACAAAGTTCTTAGGTCTATTATTATTGCCTGTTAGCACTTTTGAAATCTCCTATTCTCTATAATAGTAGAAATGGCTGATAAAGTAAATGACATCAACATTAGAAGATCCATCAATTTGATATAATAAACAATTAATATAATCTTCTTTTAATCCCTGAAGCATTTTTCAATCAGCATTACTTCTAACAAGAAGCTGAACTTGTGGTGGCAGAGCATTTGTATGAATGCTTTGTTTTGCTCTATGTCTAGCCACAGTCACATCATGTTTTCCTTTCCTTGAAGTTGCTCTGAGAGTAGAATGTTACATTTTTTTTGTTAAATTTGGATCAAATTTGAAATACTGATTCCATTAAATAAGCGATATATTGTACCACCTTCCCATAAGTAGTGCTTTTCGTTACCATCAACTGTTAGCCCTTGAAGATTCAACCTATGCAAAGCTTTCTATTGTCACTGTGATTTTGGGATTTGTAAGAGTGATTAGGATTCAGTTTTTCCCTTTTATTGATTCTCTATTTAATGAATTCTTTTATGTATTTCAGACACTCTTGTAAGGCCACAGTAAGGAGAAGAGGATGCACAAAAGTGAGGTTAAAGAGAAGTTTTTATTCTGAGTTTCTGGGTGAGGTTTACGGGTCCCCGAGAGGGGCCTGGGCGAGGTTCACGGGTCCCTGAGAGGGGCCTGAGAAGTCGCATCGCCTGGCTGGGGAGAGTAGGGTTTATAGTCTTGTGGAGGACCTAAGTGGGGACACTAAGGAAATGGTGGGGTCCAATTAGCTGATAGCATGGGTCTGTACTTAATTAGTATGAGGGGGCTTCACAAGAGGAAGTTTGCCACTGCTTGGGACTTTCCAGTCTGGGCGGGTTCTGTCACCTTGGTTGTCTTATCAGGCTGTCTCATCAGGGCTTGACACCCGGAGGAAGCTGCTAACTGAAATGTTGGTGGCTTGGGTTTGCTTTGGCCTAACAACTTTGATCTTATGTATATCCAGAACAAACCTCATTCAATCTCTGTTTGGGAAAACGCTTCCCTAGTTCTGGAATAATTGAGGTTCAAGAGATCAATGCCATCTTCCCTCCCCTTCTTGAAAGTGGCAGAAGATATTTAAATAGCAAACAGATAATAAGGTTAGGTTCTCTGTAAGGTAATTTAGATTACTTGATTTTATCACAGGTAGACCAATAAGCAACATCATGATAAATGGAGAAAAGGATTGGTGTTGTCAAGGACTTCATTTTATTTGGATCCATAATCAATACCCTTGGAAGTGGCAGTAAGAAAATGAATAACCTATTGCTTTGGGCATTCTGCCATAAGAAATCTCTTTAAAGTGTTGAAGAACAAAGATGTCACTTTGAAGACTAAGATGTGCCCGATGGAGTCATGGCATTTTCAGTAGCTCCATATGCATGTCAAAGCTGGACAATGAATAAGGAAGACCACTAAAGAACTAATGCATTTGAACTGTGGTATTGGTGAAGAATATCCAATGTATCATGGACTCCTAGAAGAATGAACAAATTTTTCTTGGAGGAAGTACAGCCAGAATGCTCCTTAGGTGTGAGAATGGCCAGATTTTGACGCCTGTACTTTGGTCATATTGTCAGAAAGGACCAATCTATGGAAAAGGATATCATGCTAGGTAAAGTAGAGGGTCAGCTACAAAGAGGAAGGCCCTCAATAGGATGGATTAACCCAGTGGCTACGATGATGGATTTAAGTACCACAACAGTTGTGAGGATGGCATAGGTGCAGGCAGTGTTTTGATCTGTCATATAGGGTTGCTAGGAATCAAAACTGACTCAGTGGCACCTACCAACATCTTTGGCTCTGCCGTCCACATTTTTTCCTTTAAATAGTAATAGCCTCCAATGGAAATTTATGGAGGGCCCTTAAACTGAATAAAATGACTATAGCAGGAAAATTCTTACACCAGGTTTATTCAGATAACAACAAGATAACTGTTGACTCCCTTTCTGCAGTATTAATTGTAATTAACTAAAATCCACATTTCTCACCCTCTGTCTATGTTTAGAGAACATGGAACTATGTCATGACAGTTATATACTTACTTTTCTGACAGTGCTTCATCAGAGGTCCTTGATGGAACCACAATTTGAAGAGCATTATGCTGGGAGGAGCTCTGTATACCTCTTTGTCCTCACCTTACATTTTACCTCTCTTCACTCTCCCAGCCCAATCTTCCCAAAATGTACACACATGCCCACTTGTGCACACACACACATATACACACACAAAAGCAAGCCTTACAACAGACAGTATTCACCTAGATTTTCATTGCTCCTGATATATTAAGACCAGTTTCAGCCTCTTCTTCTCTTCCCAGATCTAAGACCGCACCTGATCCTACATTTCCCAATACTTTGTTAATTTAAAAGGAAGAAAAGTATGGTGTAGAGAAAAAGGAATTTTCTCCCTGGGTTTGGCAGAAGGGCACATCTGATCTTCCTGGTCAGGGAGACAGATTTACCTGCACATTCTGTAATAGCAACATTTATATGTTTAATTTCCTTCTAATGGATCAGGAACATCTGAATGAACAACAAAATAGTCCTCAGTGACCCAGTTTCAAGTATTAATGAGTTGGCAGTGGAATCAACAGTGGAAAAATCCATGTAGCAGTGGGAACAGTGTCCTTAGAGATATTGAAGGTGGTCTGGTGTCAGGTGAATTCCATTTTGCCTTCTCTGTTGAATCTTTATATTTTCCCTTAGGATTAGATACTTTGCTTGGCATTTAATACATTTTAGATATATTTGATATAGCTCTCATATAAAGTAAAAAATAATCATCCTAATTTTACAGAAGAGGACACCGAGAAGCAGGAAAGTAAACAGGTGACAGATGACACAGGTGGTGGTGTAGGTTTTGAACAAAAGTTTATTTGAGTACAAAATTGTTGCTTTTCCCTCATACTAAATTTGTAAATTTGTAAAGAGTTTCCCAATATTTAAGAGAATTACCAGCATTTAAATTCTGAACTTTATGCTTTCCTAAAGCCACTCCTCAGAAGGAAGTTTGGGCAATCCACTTCAGTAGTGATATTGCCTCGGAAACCCAAGGAGGGGTCGCTATGAGTCGGGTCCCACTTGACAACACTGTGTTTGGTTTTGATATCTACTTCTGATAGCATGAATCATTGGAAAGTTTTGAATCTCAGGAACTGGAAAAAAAAAAAAATTGCCCAATCCCAGAATGTGGTTATGTGGTTGATATTTTGCTAAAGCTTATTACTGCCAAGTTAACTTGAATATAT
>NW_006922650.1:169876-170382 GCF_000298275.1 Orycteropus afer afer
CAAAACACTTGTCAAAAGGTGACAATAATCTTGACTTTTATGATTGCATTGGGCAAATTTGCTGCAAAAGTCCTCTTTAAAGAACAAGCATGTCATTTTTGAAGATTAAGCTGTGGCTGACCCAACCCATTGTCTTTTAAATAGCCTTGTAAACATTTGAAAGCTGGACAACTAATAAGGAGGACCAAGAAGGGATACATTGAATGGTGGTGTGGGCAAAGAATATTGAAAATACCATGGACTGCCAGAAGAATAGGAGTTCTGGTGGTGTATTGATTAAAGCATTTGACTGCTAACCAGAAGGCTGACAGTGTAAAGCCATCAGTCACTCCTCAGAAGGAAGATTGGGCAATCTACTTCCATAGAGATACCACTCTGAAACCCAAGGAGGAGTCACTATGAGTTGAATCAACTTGATGGCAGTGAATTTGGTTTTTGGTTTTGGGCAGAAGAATAAGCAAATCTGTCTTGGAAGAAGTACACCCAGAATACTCCTTAGAAATGAG
>NW_006922650.1:172326-173230 GCF_000298275.1 Orycteropus afer afer
GATTTGTTAGTCCTTTTAGCAGTCCATGGTATTATTAGCATTCTTCTCCAACACCACAACTCAAAAGCATCAACTCTTTTTTGGTCTTCCTTATTAATTGTCCAGCTCTCACATGCATAAGAGGCAATTGAAAATACCATGGCTTTATCAGGCGTACCTTAGTCTTCAAGGAGAAATCTTTGCTCTTCATCACTTGAAAGAGGTCTTTTGCAGCAAGTTTATCCAATGCAATACGTTGTCTGATGTCTTGAGTGATGTTTCCATTGGTGTTGATTGTAGAATCAAGTAATATGAAGTCCTTGACAACTTCAATCTTTTCTCCATTTATCATGATGTTGTTTATTGGACCAGTTGGGAGGATTTTTGTTTTCTTTATATTGAGGTATAATCTATATAGCAGATTGTAGTCTTTAATCTTCATCAGTAAGTGCTTCAAGTTATCTTCACTTTCAGCAAGAAAAGTTGTATCATCTGCATATCATAGGTTGTTAATGAGTCTTCCTCCAATCCTGATGCCATGTTCTTCCTCACATAATCCAGTTTCTTGGATTATCTGCTCAGCATACAAATTGAATAAACATGGCAAAAAGATACAACCTTGACACACTTCCTTCTTGATTTTGAACCATACACTATCCTCTTGTTCTGTTCAAACAACAGCCTCCTGAGCTATGTACAGGTTCCTCATGAGTACAATGAAGTGTTCTGGAATTCCCATTCTTCTCAATGTTATTCATAATTTGTTATGATCCACACAATCAAATAAACATGGTAATAAAGCATAAGTAAACATCTTTCTGGTATTCTTTGCTTTCAGCTAAGATCCATCTGATATCAGCAATGATATCTCTTGTTACACATCCTCTTTTGAATCCAGCTTGCATTTCTGGAAGCTCTCTGTCAA
>NW_006922650.1:173535-180607 GCF_000298275.1 Orycteropus afer afer
TCATCCCACAGTTCCTCTGGTTTTCAGTTATTTGTGTTCAAAGCATCAAAACTATTCTTGAAATGGTCTCTAAATTCAGGAGGGATATTATCAAGGTCCTATTTTGGCTCTTATGGACTTGTTTTGTCTTCAACTTCAACTTGAATGATACAGTCAATCTGATTCTTGTGTACTCCATCTGGTGAGGTCCACATGTACAGCCATCACTTATGTTGTTGAAAAAAGGTATTTGCAATGAATATGGCATTGGTCTTGCAAAATTCTATCATGTGATCTCCAGCATTATTTCTATTGCCAAGGCCATGTTTCCTAACTCCTGATAACTTCTTTGTTTCCAAAAATCTTGACTGTGTGTTTGGTCAATTTCACACTGCAGAAGTTGGTAGAAATCTTAAATTGCCTCGTCTTTGGCTTTGGTGGTTGGTGCATAGATTGGAATAATAGTAGTATTAACTGCTCTTCCTTGCAGGCATATAGGCATTATCCTATCACTGACAGAAATGTAATTCAGGATAGATCTTGAAACAGACTTTATGGCAATGAATGCCATACCATTCCTCTTTACTTTGTCATTCCTGGCATAGTAGAGCATTTGGTTGTTTGATTCAAAATGGCCAAAACTAATCCTTTTCAGCTCACTGATGCCTAGTATATCGATCTTTATGTGTTTCATTTCATTTTTGACAACTTCCAATTTTTCTAGATTCATACTTCTTACATTTCATGTAGTGATTATTAGTGGATGTTTGCATCTGTTTCTACTCATTTTGAGTCATGCCACATCAGTCAATGGAGGTCCCAAAAGCTGTACTCTATTCATATTGTTAAGGTTGTCTCTACTCTGAGGAGTCAGCTCTTCCCAAGTCAAATTTTGGGCACCTTCTGACCTGATGGGCTCATCTTCTGGCACTATATCAGACAATGTTTCAGGGCTATTCATATACTTTTCCAGTAATATATCAGACAATGTTTCATTGCTATTCTTAAGGTTTTCACTGGCTAATTGTTTCCCTCTTCTGAGTCTGTCTTAGCTCAGAACATCCACTGAAACCTGCCCACCATGGATAACCCTGCTGGCATCTTGCAACACCAGTGGCATAGCCTCCAGCCTCACAGCAACACATAGGTTACCACAGGACAACAAACTGACAGACAAGTTCATCTCCCTTAGTTGTTCCTAACCGCTCTGTGCCAGCTCACCTGGGCCTCAGCCTTAAAATAGAGCTGCCCCCAAGCAAATACACCCCCTGAGCTTTGGGCCCTCCTACCTTGGGCCATGGCCTTAAAATAGAGGTGCCTTCAAGCGAAAAGCAGCTCCTGAACCCTATGTCTGACTATCTCGGCCTCGGCCTTAATATAGAGCCACCCCAAAGTGAAAAGCAGCCCCTTAGACCCAGACCTCTGTGCTTCAGCCCCCAGCCTTAAAACAGAGCCACGCCCAAGAGAAAAGCAGCCCTCATGCCCTGGGCCTGCCTACATCAGGCCCTGGCCTTAAAATAGAGCTGCCCGCCAGTGAAAAGCAGCCCCCAGTCTGGCGCCCACCTACTCAGGCCCCAGCCCTCTCTCTCTCTCTGTCTGTATATATGTGTCTGATTTTTTCTCTTTAATCTCTCACTTATCTCTCTCTCTCTCCCTCTCTTTTGATTGCTAGAGATTGTGTTTAGAATATAAGACAAAGGAATATATAATATGTAAATGTAGACATCAACGTGCCCCTTATTTAATCAGGAAGTTAGTGTTGGGGGTTGAGTCTGTTTAGTCAGAAATTGAACACAATTTTTTGTTGTTGTTGTTGTTGTTGCTATTGTTAGGCTCAGTGTACCACAGGCTTGAGGTTTTTTTCTTTTTCTTTTGAACAATAGGGTACTGGTGCCCTTTGCTTAGGGTGTGGGCTGATGTGCCAGAGGAATTTCTCAGTGCTTATGCTCTCTGTTCAGTTTTCAGCTTCCCTGTACAACTATGTCACAGAAAGTTTACTCTCTAAAGCTCTTTTGCTCTACTCGAGCACTAGACTGCTATTTATTATGAATCATACTCAGCTTGTGTTTGGGGCAAAGACTGTGTCTGAGGTCATGGTCTATGTTTAATCTTAGCTCTCTGTGCCTGAACCTTAGGCCTAGGGCTTTCTCAGAGTCCTTTTTCTTCCTCTCTATGACAACCAAACTCTGCTTGGTAGCTGTGGTTAGTCTTTGTTGAGACTTTACTCCCTGGTGGCACAAAAGTTAAATTAGGCTGCTAACCAAAAGGCTTGTAGTGCAGATCCCCCCAGGAGCTCTACAGGAGAAAGATAAGGTGGTCTCCTCAGGTAAAGATTTCACTAGAAAACTTTCACTAGAAAACTCAATGGGGCCATTCTACTCTGTCACATGTGGTTGCTGTGAGTAGAAAACAGCCCTAAAGGCATGTAACAACAACAGCAACCAGATGGTACAGCATAGGAAGTAAATATGAAACAAGTATCCAAGATCATTAATATGCACATTAAAGGTGGTAAGACTCCTGTATTGGCAAACCTCCCACTGATTCTTACAAGTAGGGCTTATAAATTTACATTTGTCACATGGTTTATTTTCTCCATACACTCATGATCTCCTGTATATTTTCCTATATCCCTCAAAGGTCAGACCATATTTTTGTTTTTTATATTAACTTTAAAATTTGGTTTTATTACAGCTGCATTGAACTATTTTACCCAAATCTAAACCTAAGAGTATATTCTCTTCTATGTACTTTATATCCCTCTTATCTTTTATATGATTATTGATTGTATTTCTTTTAAAGATTTTGAAAATGTCTTTATTTTCACTCACCTATGGACTTCAATCACCAGTAATAATCCAAATATGACCTTGGTGATAGAAATGATGCCAGAGATCACATATAGATAGAATTTTGCAAGACTAATGACTTATTCATTGCAAATACCCTTTTTCAACCACATACCTGGTTATACACATGGACCTTGCCAGATGGAATACCCGGGAATCAAATTGAGTACATCTGTGGAAAGACGTGATGGAGAAGCTCAATATCTTCAGCGAAAACAAGGCCAGGAGCTGACTGTGCAATCAATTGCTCATATGCAAATTCAAGTTGAAGCTGAAGACAATGAAAACTTTTGTGGTGTAGTGCCTAAGGCATTTGACTGCTAACCAGAAGGCTGGCAGTTCAAACCTACCAGCCACTCCTCAGAAGGAAGACTGGGTAATCTACTTCCATAGAGATATTGCCTTGGAAACCCAAGGAGGGGCTGCTATGGGTTGGAACCGACTTGACAACAGTGAGGTTTTTTTTGGGGGGGGAGGCGAGGGACAAGAGCCAAAATATGACATTGATTATATCCCACCTGAATTTATGAATTTAGAGACCATCTAAAGAATAGATTTGATGCATTGAACACCAATGACCAAAAACCAGAGGAACTGTGGAATGACATCAAGAACTGGTTACCTAGTGCAACTCTGACAAGAATATACCACCAATGGGATGACCTTAGGAGCTCTGGTAGCGTAGTGCCTAAGGCACTTGCCTGCTAACCAGAAGTCTGGTGGTTCAAACCCACCAGCCACTTCTCGAATGGAAGGTTGGTCAATCTACTTCAGTAGTGATATTGCCTTGGAAACCCAAGGAGGGGTTGCTATGAGTTGGGTCCAACTCAATGGCACATAACAACAACAACGGGATGGCCTTAGCAAACAGGAGTTTATTCTCTTATATTTTGGCAGGTAGAAGTCTGAATTCAAAGTGCCAGGCTCTAGGGCCTATGTGAAAGCCACTTGAACTTGGGCTTCAGCTCTTCCTCTTGCTCCTGGCCCACTGAAGCTAGAGGCATCTCTTCACTCAGGCAGCTACTGGCTGCTGAGGCTAACAAGCCCAGGGTCAACAAATAAAATGGCACAGTCCTGATGTTACCAAACCACATGGCAGGCCATTAATTCAATCCATTGTAAGTCCCAAGGTCGGGAGAGCATGGCAGGCTGCTGAAAAATGACATGGCCACATGCAGGGTCCAAGCATGCCATAAGCTAGAGACCATTCCTCAAGGCTTTTCCTTGCATACAGAAAGCAGACCACATCCCTAAGGCAGCTACTTAGCTGCTCACGGTAGGTTCTACCATGGAGTTGATTATCAGTCTCATCATGGGGAATACTACATGCAGCTTCCCAACCACTCAACCAGGCCTAGCCAAGTTGACACACAAACTTAACCACCACAGTGAAGAAAGCAAAACGTCATTAAAAAGACAGGAAAGGAAGAAAAGACCAAAATAGATGTCAGAAGAGACTCTGAAACTTGCTCCTGAACAAAGAGTATCTAAAGCAAATGGAAGAAATGACAAGATAAAAGAGCTGAACCAAAGATTTGAAAGAGCAACACGAGAAGACAAAGTCAGTTTGTAATAATATAGACAGATTAGAATCTCTGGGCAATGAATATGTGTTCTAACTTCATAACCTAAAGCTCCATTTTGATCTTGTTCAATTTACACATTGCCTTATCGTAGTTATAATCATATAAGAATCCTGCCCCTGCAATCACATTCCTAAGATCATAAAACCAAGACAAGAACAGCTCACAAGACAGGACAACAACATTCCTTAGATCATGAGAACAAGGAAGGAACACTGCAAGGGAAACGTAAATTTACTACTTAGATGGCACTTCCTGATCACAGGCCATATTTGAGATGTTTTCTAGCCCACTACCTGTGGTCAGCATTAACTGGTTTTGTAGCATGCACACTCTTGTCTTCCTTGACCACCTGATGAACTAAGATGACTGATCTAAGATAAGACCAAGACTCAAACTAAGAGCAAACAGCAGAATACACCTGTGCAGAAGAAGTTGTGGCATCCATGTTGAAACACACAGACTCCATCTTAGAAAGAGACTGAGCATACACCTAGCCTGAAGGAAGTTGAGGTTTATCGTTTGGTATTTATCATTAACCTGCAGCCTTATTCTGCTTCCTGACTAGCGCAAAAGTGTGTACAGCTGCTGTTTATGTTGTTGCAAAAAGGTATTTGAAATGAATAAGTCGTTGGTCTTGCAAAATTCTATCATGTGGTCTGTGGCGTCATTTCTATCACCAAGGCCATATTTTCCAACTGCCAATGATTCTTGTTTCCAACTTTCACATTCCAATCACTAATAATTATCAGTACATCTTGATTTCATATGTGGTCAGTTGCATTCTGCACAAGTTGGTAATAATCTTCAGTTCTTCATCTTTGGCTTTAGTGGTTGGTGAGTAAATTTGAATAGTAATAGTAATGTATCAGACAGTGTTTTAATACTATTCATAACGTTTTCAGTGGTCAATTTTTTCAGAAGTGGATGGCCCCATCCTTCTTCCTAGTCTGATTTAGTCTGGCAGCTCTGCTTTAACCTGTCCACCATGGGTGATCCTGTTGGTATTTGAAATACCAGCAGCATAGCTTTCATTCTCATAGCAACATGCAAGGCACTACAGTACGAGAAAGTGACAGGTGAGTGGTGGATTCAATGTACAGCTTTTAAATTTACAGGTTGTAATGGTTTACTTTTTCTGCATAAGTCGATGATTTCCTGTATATTTTCCTATATCCCTCAAAGGATCATACAATATTTGTCATATAGACTAAATTAAAAAAAAATTGTGTTTGTTATAACAGCATAAAATATTTGAACTATATCCCAACATAAGAGTATTTTGTCTTCCATGTATTTTATTTGAGGATTGAGTGGATGTTTTTTTTTAAGATTTTGAAAATTATTTTATTTTTATCTAGCTACTAACTCAATCTGGTGGCATAGTGCCTAACTAATTTGGCTACTAACCAGAAGGCTGGTGGTTCAAAACCACTAGCCACTCCTTGGAAGGAAGATTGGGCAATCTACTTCCATAGTGATACTCTCTTGGAAACCCAAGGAGGGGTTGCTATGAGTGAGATCCGAATCCACAGCAGTGGGTTTGGTTTTTGGTGGATACTGACTCAAATGTACTTTCTTTCCTAACCTTGACTGATGACTTCTTTTTTATTTTTTATTGTGATTTGGGTGAAGATTTACAGAGAAAATTCACTTTCCATACAGCTGTTCACATATATTTTGTCTCATGTCATTGACCACAGTTTACCACAATGCAGCAGCTCCCTTCCCACTTCCTCCCCATAGTTACCTCTTCCCAGTGTCCATCCCTCCACACATTCCTGCCCCCTGAGCTGTCTCCCTGTGTATAAGCAGCCCTTCTTTCTCCCATGATTGTTCTCTCCAAGGAGTGTATCTACTTGAGGTAAGTGTTCAACACATATCCCTGTATTTTGTTTGGCTGGAAACCACAGGTGTGGGTTCAATTCCAGACCTGAAGGGCAGCTTGGGGCCATAATCTCAGTGGTTCCACCAGGCTCTATCAGATCAGCAAACCTGGTCCCCACCTTTTTTGTTCTTCAAATGATTTTGAGTTTTGTTCCACATTGTTCTCCCTCTCTATCCAGGATCTCCTACATAGATCCCCTTCCAAGTGGATGACAGTGGTAGCCGGGCACCATCTAGTTCTTCTGGTCTCACAGTTGTATAGGCTGCAGATTGGATGGTGGACCAGTGGCTAAGACTAATTGTTTCCATGAATTTTAGTTGTCTTCATTCTTCTTTGCTCTAGACAAGGAAAGACCCATTGTTGCATCTAGATGGCATCTTGCCAGCTTTTAAGATTTAAGATTTGCCAAAGTAGGAGGTAGAACAATGTTTTGTATAGTATATTATGCCAATTGAGTTTCATGTCCCCTGCGACGATGGTCCCAAGTGCACAGGTTCAACAACTCAGTACCTCTTGGTATCTGGCTGTGACCAAGCAGTGACCACACCCTTGCCCCTTGTCAGCTCTACTATACACCTGGGAATTCTTATCATTCACATAAACTTGTAGGACCATTGTCTGCCAACCCTATATATGTTCTTGGATACACTCCCCCATTTCATAGACATACTTAATCGTTTAGCCTGTCCACCCATCTATCTGTCCATATACCCATGTTTTCCTTGACTGACAATGCAGTACTGTGTGTGCAAAAGGGTTCAAATTTGTTGTCT
>NW_006922650.1:184419-184903 GCF_000298275.1 Orycteropus afer afer
TTGTCTCCCACTCAGTTAGACAAAAATTACAGTTGAATAACCATCAAAAAACTAAAAGCACATGGACAAAAAACACACCATGTAATCACGCATGAACAGTAACCAAAAAAAGGGAAAAGGAGGAAGAAAAAACAAGCAAACCTACAATATCTGGGGATAGGGCACTAAGAGAAAACAGGTAGAGAAGGAAAATAATAAAGAAAAAAAATGGGAAAGATGCAAAAAGAAAAACAAGTAACGAGGTTATCCACGAGAAAAAAAGGGGGGGGGGAACCAACTTAATTTAAAAAAAAATTTTTTTTTTTTTCAACCAGGAATAAGGAAAAGAAAAAAATGCTGAAACCAGGAACTGGGAGGTGAAGATTAAGAATAATAGTAAAAATGATAAAAGTATTAATAGTTGTTTTAAAAGAGACAAATACAAACAAACTAATCACCACAAAAAAGAAAGCAAAAAAGAAAAAAATAATAATAAAAATTAAAA
>NW_006922650.1:185974-187292 GCF_000298275.1 Orycteropus afer afer
AAATTATATACGAAAGTAATTTGAATATCAGAGAATTTCTAGGGCTTCTTTCATTTCCAGGAAAATGATATTGATTACTCAGCAAGTAATATGTTACCTTTTTCTCAAGGTTTTAAATATCCAGAGTAACAAAGATTATGTCTCCCTTCAGAGCAGTCAGTTTGGGATCAGTTTTGGTGACAAACAATGTGTCCTTTCAGAGTCCTGATTCTGAAGGGATTATTATTATTATTATTATTTGCCATTTTCAGGGACAAAATTTAAATATATTTTTGGGAAAAGCAGTCACAGAGATACTGGTGAGGATGTAGCAATGGAAGCATCAAACCCAGAACATCAGCAGGCTAAGGAGTAGATCTGAAGAGGTGGAACATGAGGCTAAATGGAATCATTGGTTTGAATGGACTACAAAAGTGATCTCCAAGCTTTTGCTTAAACCAACCATTCAGGTAGCCATGGATATTTAGTCAATATGATAAAATCATTGCCATTTAATTTAATGACTGTATTTATTTTGCTTTTCCAAAGCTCATAATCAAATAAGGGTTCTAAAACCCAAGTAAAAGGGCAAACTAGGGAAGTCTCTCACATTCTCAGTATCCTCTTTTTCTCTTCTGAGGATGAAACATAAACTGTATGACATCAGGAGTCTTGTCCTATGTGTTCAATGCAATATTCCAGCTCTAAAACTAAACTCTGGCCATAGTAATGGCTCAGCAAATAATTCTTGAATGAATAAATGAAAGAATGATGGCAGGTCTTGGATGGAAGCAGAATAAATATATCTCACGCTTCCCTTAGGTATATATTTTATCTTCTCACTTCCTCTCTCACCTTGTACCTTAAGGTTTTTCATGCCCACATTCTCAATTTCTTTTTCTTTTTAAAATTTTATTGTGATTTGTGTGCAAATTTTTAGACCAAATTTGTTTTACATCCAACAGTTTGTGCACATTTGATTTAACACCCTGATTATCATCCCCAATCATAATAAACTCTCCTCCTCTTTAGTCCCTGTAACTACTGCCTCCCTGTGCCCTTCTTAACTATGTGTTCCTGTCTGTCCAGGTGCCTCTTTGGTTTCTCATGGCTGATTGCTCTAAAGGGTACATGTCCCTAGAGTAGGTACATACTCTCATTTTCTTCATCATTCAGATAGTAATCACCAGTGTAGTGAGCTCTATGACACTAAATTGGATTATATCTAATTATAAAGGGAGAAGATGATTCCATATGTATTACTGGAGAAAACATTACGGGGTACAATGAGGATATAGTTTATAAATATTTGTTGTTGTTGTTGTTATGTGCCGTCGAG
>NW_006922650.1:187828-191172 GCF_000298275.1 Orycteropus afer afer
CCAATGGGAGTCGCTATGAGTTGGAATCAACTCAGTGGCAGTGGTTTTGGGTTTGGTTTTCTGATAAACCAGTGCAAAGTGAAAAAGTCATAATCAATTTAAGTACAACTTGAGGTGATTTTTACAAACCACAGATGCATCCAAGAGTGAACCTCGGTTATTTTTTGTGCTAATTCCAACTTCAGGCTGAGGCTTCAAAGACCTGCACAATCCCATCCTC
This sequence comes from Orycteropus afer afer, assembly GCF_000298275.1. Classification (NCBI taxonomy): domain Eukaryota; kingdom Metazoa; phylum Chordata; class Mammalia; order Tubulidentata; family Orycteropodidae; genus Orycteropus; species Orycteropus afer. The sequence continues at coordinate 188,049 of NW_006922650.1, forward strand.
AGGTAGTCGCTCTTAGGAAGTTGAATAGATGAACAAGAGGGGAGTGCCTCATTATCCAGAATGAAAGCTAAGTGGTTATATTTCATGAACTTACTGCATTTGCAATATTGGTTCTATTGAACTGCACATAGGTCCAGCAAGGTGAATGGAGCTAGCTTATGACTTTTTGGATGGATTTAACTTTTGTCATCATCATCCAAGGCTTTTACAATGTGGACCCAACTGAATGAGATTTATAATTATTGCGGTGAATCGCTTGATGTGGTCCTTCTAGCCAATGTCCTCCATTCTGTGATGTATTGTAAATCCTATTCTCCACGCATGTTTGGGGTGGTGTGCTAGTTAAGATCAGGTATCAACTTGGCTGAGCAGCTGATAGTAGTCTTCCCTATAATGACTGGCAATCATCTCTGTGATGGGATTTGCTTTGAGCTGCTGATTGTTAAAGCCACCCACTTAGGTTATTTCTGTTGGGGCAACACAGGTGGAATGTATCTTGAGTCCTGCCTTGCTGGAGGGTATAATTCAAATCACCACCCTTAGCTTCCTTGAGGGTATACCTAGGAATCTCCTGGGAAGGTTCACCCTCCTTTTGTTTTGGTTTTGTGTTTTGGCTCACTCTCATCTCACCCCTGGATTTGGGACAGCAGCCATCATGTGATCTGCTGATGGTGGTTCATCAAACCCCGAGAATTGGGAGGATCCTCCAGACCCACTCATGGACCTGGGACTCGCCAGCCTGCCGGCCTCCACCAGTACTAGGTGAGACGATCCCTTGGGTGTCTGTGAGTTCTGTGAGGCATTACAGCGAAATACAGAAACTTAAGATGGGGGAAATTACTGGGAGGAGGAGGAGGAGTTAATGTCTGAAAAGATGGGAGTGGCATGGTAGTTTGGACATCTGGGACATCTTGAACCTCCGCCCATGCGGACTGGCCTTGTGCTGATCTTTCTGAGAGAAATTGTTCAAGCAGATATAGATAAATCTTGCTAAAGGTTTACAGCTCAGGCAAAGTGATATATCTGCTTACTAAGTAAATATACACATATTTTAGATTTATACTCAATTAATTTTCAAAATGAAATTAGCACATTTGGTGGAGTTTTCTAGGTTTTTAAATGGTTTTAAATGAGGAAATGAGAAACATTTTGCACAATAAAGCCCTTTTTCCCCAGAAGAGTTTTGAAGAGTAACAAAGTAACATATTGCATGGACACAACTGTGCATAAATTTTTGAAAGCATTTTCTTGTTATTGTTCTTGTGTGCCAGTGAGTTGGACCCGACTCATAGTGACCCCTCCTTGGGTTGCCGAGGCAGTATCACTACGGAAGTAGATTGCCCCATCTTCCTTTGAAAGCATTAGGAAGTTATAAAGTATATCTGAACAACTAGATGATGTTCATTAAATGTAAATACAATTTTTATATGCATATAAAATTATAAACATGTATTTCCATAAAGATAGAACATGGATAGAAGCTGTTAGCATCTTACAGAAAGAATGAACTGTCACTGGGTCCAAGTTAGGAGTTCTGGTGGTGCAGTGGTTAAAGTATTTGACTTGTAACCAATAGGATGGTAGTCCACACCCACCAGCTACTCTACAGAAGAAAGTTGAGCAATCTGCTTGCATAAAGATTAACAGCCTTGGAAACTTGTGGGGCAGATCTAATCTGTCCTAGATGGTTACTATCAGTTGGAATTGACTCAATGACAGTGGATTTTTTTTTTCCACGTCCAAGTTAGTGTTATTCTTGTTCCTACAAATCTTTTCTTCTCCTTCATCTTTAAGTCAATACAGTTGTTTCATTCATATTAGGCTTGGATTAGAACTCCAGAAGTTAGCCTATGCACACCAATCAAATGCTTGTTAACATGTTCTTCCCAAATTGCGAACTGCATCGATTTTTTTTCATTAAAATTCTTCACTTTTAACATTTTCATTAACACAAAGTATAATGGAAGTCTGCATACATCAAGAAATTACTCAGCCAAGGTGTTGCCTTTAAATTCAGGCAGGGCTTGCTTACCTTGAGCTTAGGTACAAACAGTGTCAATGTCAGTGTCGGTAGAAGACACTCAACACTTGAAAGTCTGGGTCTTTTTCTTCTGTATTTACATCATATATCAGGATGAAGTAGAGCTATTATGTGAAATAATTTTCACATAAGCCAGTGGAAACATGTTTTGTGTATAAATTAGTTTAAAAGAAAGATGAAAATTATCTTTACTGTCTTTGTGAGTGTTCTATAAACTCTTTTTATTTAAACCTGAAAATGGACCAGGAACTAACCTAGGAATATCTTCAAAATTTTAAAATGAGAAGGACAGTTGTGGAGCACACAATTTTGTTTTAAGTAGCATTTTAAGCTGCATTGAAAAACTTTCAAATACTCTTGAAATGTTTGAGGTTAGATATTGAAGTGTTTCCAAGAAGTGACAAATGTTCTTTGGGCTTTTAAAATCCACATCATGAGTAGGTCATATGGCCAGAAACAGATTTTGTTTGTTTGATTTCTTTTTTTCATAACATTGAGTATTTTGAGAATCTTGACTTAGATGAATGCTTTAGTTGTAGAAACCATTGTGAATAAATAACAAGAACTAAGTAGCTTGATTTTTTTTCTTTCTGATTACAAGAGAAAAATGTTCACAAAGATAGGTAGTTTTGACAATTTGACAGAATAGGAAGAAACCTTATATTTGGCCAATTCATAAAAGATGCTCATGGGTTCTTCAGATTTAAACTTAACCTCAAAACATCAATGGGCTCTTACTTTTTTGTGAGAAATGCAATCCTTTTTACTGTATCTTTGAAGGCTTCCTTCACTTGTTTATTTCGAAGTGTGTAAATGAATGGGTTAAGCATAGGGGCAACTGAAGTAGTGAGCAGACCCACCACCTTATTAAGGGCTACTCCTGCCTTTGCTGAAGGCTTAATGTAGGCAAAGATACAGCTGCCATAGGTCATGGAGACCACAATCATGTGAGAAGAACAGGTGGAGAAGGCCTTTTTCCTTTGTTGGGCAGAAGGGAACTTTAGAATTGTGCTGATGATGTATGTGTAGGAGAGAACCACACCCAGTAAGGTAGTAATCAGTGTTAGCACAGCAAAAGCCAAA
>NW_006922650.1:191538-193085 GCF_000298275.1 Orycteropus afer afer
ACTTCTAAGAAAGAAAAATTTCGGAGGAAAAAATACATGGGAGTTTTGAGATGGGAATCCAAAAGTGTGAGGGTGATAATTGTCAGGTTCCCAGCCACACTCAAAAAGTAGGTGAGAAATAAAAATATCAAAACAACAATTTGCAATTTTGGGTCATCTGTCACCCCCATCAGGATGAATATTGGTACTGCTGTATGATTTCTCATCACCTCCTTGTGTCAAGTTGAGACCAATTGGACCTGAGGAGAGAAGTAACATAAGAGGGTATGATGGAACCTGAATGAATGGTGCAAGTAGTATTATGTAGTGTGCTTGGAATTTAGATAGTAGAATTTCACATAAAATATTTAAATATAAATATGAGGCTTCAATTCCATGATTAGGAGACATATTTATAAAGATGTCACCTGAAAACACAAAGCAGTAATCCATCTATGTTGTTTCATGTGCTATTTTGCATTATAATTGTTTTGGGCATAGCTCTTATATTCCAAATGCTATAGATCATCACATTATTTTTCACATTTTTTTCTCCAACCTCCTTTTTGCTTGCTTTTCCCACTGTGTTGAAATGCTCTACTTTTCTCACTGAGTAGTATTTTATTCTGGTCTCTGAATATAATTTAACATTAGCAAAATAAATTCAGTGGTGGGATAAAGTCTTAGCAGTTATAATTATCTGAAATTAGGAACAAAAAGTTTAAAATATAAAGATATATCTTATATTTAAGTAAATGAATTTATTTTTAAATCCAGTAAAAATGTTTAGTTAGAGTGTTTCCTGAAGAGTCACAAGAAACAATTTCCTAGAACCTGAGTGTAAGCCTGACTGGTCCTGTCATGGCATTTTGGGCCACGGCCAGAGCCAAAAAGGAATGGTCTGTGTTACTTGCTCTCTTTGCCAGTGTGATTGACCTGGCAGATCAACCTGCTCCCCTCAGCAGCAGTCTTCCAAATTTGTCTCAGGCACATTGCAGCCTTTCAATAATTCTTTCAATAATTGCTGCTTTGTCTTCAAATCACCTGTCCCCATTAATTTACCAATCAGCTCTCTAATCCTGCTACTCATGTTCTCTGAGTTCTTGGTATATTTAACTTGTCCAGGGAAAGTCTGGTAACAAACTGACCAAATGACCCAATTTTTGTTAATAAATTTTGTAAAACCCACCTTTTCCTTGACATTACCATTGTCACCTCTTCTCAACATTTTCCTGCCCCCTTGCACACTAATACTTCATGTTTTCTCAGGAATCTTTCTAGGTTAGGAAGAAAGTGTATCAGTCAAAACTTGCCTTCAGTGTCATTCCCATTGTGAGCAGCTGCTTCAAATTTCCATCTTGTAAAAGAAGATCTGATAAATGCATTCTCACTTGGGATGCTATTTGTTAAAAATAATTGAATACATTGGTTCATAGCATATCTTTGTGTTTGATCTGTGGAATTGATTATAAAGTGAGCAATTTTGGGCATAACTGAGGGTTTTGTAGTGAAACCTTACCTAACCAATTTTACCCAATATATCTGCTCCCAATTGAGAATTAAAAAAA
>NW_006922650.1:193185-202348 GCF_000298275.1 Orycteropus afer afer
TCAATAAAATAATTAACATTCATTCATTCAGATAAATATTTAATGATCCCCTATTGTTTACAGAATACAGTATCAGAGTCTGGATATCTAATCACAAACACAGTTCCCTCCCATGGAGCTTTCATTTCAGTATTTTGTTGAAAGATAATATTTCATTTTAGTGTGTGCTCAGGGACATATTAAAACAAGATAACTGAAAATGCAAGTTTGGGTTTTGGGCAAGAAAGACTCCATGCTTTTTCCTTGATAATCATTTTCAGTTAAACCAGTGGCTGATGATATTTTATTATCTTCACTCAGTTATTCTACGCAATTATCTTTCTACTGAAGTAAGTAACATCAACTCTCAATGTAAACTGATTTGCATTGCTCAGGGTTCATAGACATGGTTATACAGCAGAAAACCCACTTCAGATCATGGGAGAAATGGTTTACTAGAGAGGTAGTATCTTGCCAAGTACTGTGACACTATGTAGAAAAGACATTGACAGGCCTGAGTAATAGGTAAGGCTCACTTCTTATTCCTAATTCTCTTCCCTTTCTTATTTGTTTCTCTCCTTCTATCTGTTGTTGTTAGGTGCCTTCAAGGCGGTTCCAATTCATAGTGACCCTATGTACAATAAAGTTGAAACTCTGCCCGATCCTGTGTCATCCCCCAAATCATTGTTTGAGCCCATAATAGCAGCCACTGTGTCAAGCCTCTCATTTATGGTCCGCCCCTTTTTCACTGACCTTCTATTTTACCTAGCATGATATCTTTCTCTAGGGATTGGTCCCTTCTGACAACGTAATCAAAATACTAGAAATGATAATAGCCATTCTCACTTCTAAGGAGCCTTCTAGCTGTACTTCCTTCAAGACAAATTTGTTCTTCTAGCAATCCATGATACATACAACATTCTTCACCAATACCACAATTCAAAATCATCAATTCTTCTGTGGTCTTCCTTATTCATCATCCACCTTTCACATGCCTACGAGGCTATTGAATATACCAAGGCTTGGGTCAGGCACTGCTGCTACCATGGGTGTTGATTATGGATCCAAATAAAATGAAATCCTTGACAACTTCAATCTTTTCTCCATTTATTACAATGTTGCTTATTGGCACAGTTGTAAGGATTTTTTTTTTCTTTATGTTGAGGTGTAGTCCCTACTGAAGGCTGTAGTCTTTGATCTTCATCAGTAAGTGCTTCAAATTCCCTTCACTTTCTGCAAGCATGATTGTGTCATCTGCACATTGTAGGTTGTTAATGAGTCTTCCTCCAATTCTAATGCTGTATTGTTTTTCATATAGTCCAGCTTCTCTGATTATTTGCTCAGCATACAGATTGAATAAATACAGTGAAAATGTACAACCCTGACACACATCTTTCCTGATTTTAAACTGTGCAATATCCCCTTGTTCTGTTTGAACAACAGCTTCTTGGTCTATGCACAGGTTCCTTATGAGCACAATTAAATGGTCTAAAATTCTCATCCTTCACAATTTTATCCATAATTTGTTATGATCTGCACAGTCAATAAAACAGAGAACATCTTTCTTTTATTTCAGCCAAGATCAATCTGAAATCAGCAATGATATCTCTCATTCCACGCCATCTTCTGTATCCAGGTTAAATTTCTAGCAGTTCTCTGTCAATGCACTGCTGCAACCCTTTTTGAATTACCTTCAGCAAAATTTTACTTGTGTGTTATATTAATTTTAAAAACCAAACCAAACCAAAACAAATGGGGAGGGGGGGAACCTCACTGCTATTGAGTCGATTCTGACTCATAGCAACCCCCTTTTGGTTTCTGAGATGGTAAATCTTTACGGAACTAGATTGCCCAATCGTCCTTCCTTTAAGTGGCTGGTGGGTTTGGACCTTCTGGTTTGCAGTCAAATGCTCTAGGCACTACATCACCAGAACTCCTTTTGGCCAAGACAGGGGAGCACAAAAAGGCACTGGGTTCCTGCCCAAAGCAGCAGGTCAGAGAAGTGGTGGGAAGATAAGACAGGGAGATGCAACACATGGAAGATGTACTGCACCCCCTTCACAATCTGGCCCTGGCAGGCTGGGAGCAGGCCCAGCATGGGGCATGTTAATGATACTGTTCTATGATTTCCACATTTTGTTGAATCATCTTTCTTTACAACAGGCACAAATAAGGATATATTCCAGTTGGCTGGCCAGGTAGCTGTCTTCCAAATTTCTTGGCAGAAACAAGTGAGAACCTTCAGTGCTATATTCATTTGTTGAAATGTCTCAGTGGGTGTTATGTCAATTCCTGGAGCCCTGCTTTTCACCAGTTCTTTTAATACACATTGGACTGCCTTCAGTACCATTGGTTCTTGATCATATGCTACCTCCTGAAATGACTGAACATCAACCAATTCTTTTTGGTACAATGACATTGGTACAGAATCTTCTTTTGATGCTTCCTGCGTTGTTCAATATTTTGCCCATAGAATCCTTCAATACCATCAATTGCCGTCAAGCTGATTTAGACTCATTTTGACTGCATTTGTGCATAATCAGAATTATCTTCCATAGAGTTTTCAGTGGCTGAATTTTTTGAAGTAGAGTGCCGGGCTTTTCTTCTGAGGAGACTCTGGGTGGACTCAAACTTCCAACTTTTTGTTTAGCAGCTGAGTGTGTTAACTATTGGACCTTATATATTTGTATTAGCTACTGACTTTCTTATTCTAGCCCTCCATCTGCTACAATGTTCTTAGGTCTAATATGTTACTGCTTTTGAGAATTCCCATTCTCTAATTTTAGTGAAAATGACTTATAAAGTAAATGACATCAGCAGTAGAATGTCTTTTAATTCCTGAAGGATTTTAACATTATTTCTAATAAGAAGCTGAACGTGTGGTGGCAGGGCATTTGTATATAAGGATGGTTTGCTTTGCTTTCTGTCTAGCTGCAGTCACATCATGATTTCCTTTGGTTGAATTACCAGAGGTTGCTCTGAGAGTAGAATGTTGCTTTTTTTAAATTTTGATCAAATTTGAAACATCAATTTCCTTAAATAAACAATACATTTTACCACCATCCCATAAGTAGTGCTTTTCATTAACATCAACTGTTAGCCCTTGAAGATGCAACCTGTGTAAAGGTATCTATCGTTACTGTCACTTTGGGAGCTGTAAGAGGAATTAGGATTCTACTTTGGTGAGTAGGGACCGGAATCTTAAAAGCTTGTAAGCGGCCATTTAGATGCAATGATGGGCCACTCCTTATGCGGAACAAAGAAGGATGAAGGAAACCAAAGACACATGGAAATAATTAGTCCAAGGGACTGGTACACCATGCAATCCTCAACCTATATAATTATGAGGCCAGAAGAACTAGATGGTACCCAGCTACCACTGTCAACCACTCAGAGGGAGTTCTATGTAGGAGACCTGGATAGAGTGGGAGAACAATGTGGAACAAAATTCAAAATCATAAAAAATAAGGGACCAGATTTGCTGGTGTGATAGAGCCTGTTGCAACCCCTGAGACTGTGTCCTCTAGCCACCCTTCAGGTCTGGAATTGAATCCATTCCTGTGGCTTCCAGCCAAACAAAAGACAGGCATATGAGCTGAACATTTACATTAAGTAGATTCACTCTTAGGAGAGATCAATCATGGGAGAATAGAAGGGCTGTGCATACACAGGGAGACAGCTTGCGAGGCAGGAGTGCATGGGAGGGAAGAACACACTTGGTAACTATGAGGAAGAAGTGGGAAGAGAGCTGTTGCATTGTGGGAGATTACAGTCAATGTCATGAGACGAAGTGTATGTGAACTGTTGAATGGAAAATGAATTTGCTCTGTAAAACTTTCACCCAAATCACATAAAATATTTTTTAAAAAGTGATTAGGATTAAATTTTTCTCTTTTGCTGGATCTCTATTTAATGAATTCTTTTATATATTTCAGACACCTTGATCTTACATATACTTGGAACAAATCTTATTCAATTTTCATTTGATAGAAGTCTTACCAAATTCTGGAATATTTGAAGTTCAAGAGATCAAAGCCACCTCCCTTCCCCTTCTCGAAAGTAGCAGAAGAAATTTAAATAATGAATAGATAATAAGGCCAAGCTCTCTGTAAGGTAATTTAGATTATATGATTTCTTTACAGCTGGACCAATAAGCAACATCAAGAAAAATGGAGAAAAGATCATAGTGCTTAAGGCATTTGACTGCTAACCAGAAGGCTGGTGGTTGAAACCCACCAGCCACACTCCTCAGAAGGAAGGTTGGGCAATCTACTTCTGTAGTGTCACTGCCTCAGAAACCCAAGGAGGGATTGCTATGAGTTGGATCTGACTCAACAGCAGTGAGTTTGGTTTTGTTTTGATCATTTTACTTAGATTCACAATCAATGCCCTTGAAGGTGTCAGTCAAAGCAATCAAACAACATATTGCTTTGGACATTCTGCCACAAAAAACCTCTTTACAGTGTTTAAGAGCAAAGATGTCATTTGAAGACTATGGAGTGCCTGACCCAAGCCATGGTATTTTCAGTAGCCTCATATGCATGCAAAAGCTAAGCAGTGAATAAGGAAGACCACAGAGAATTGATGCATTTGAATTGTGGTGTTGATGAAGAATATTGAATGTACCACAGACTGCTAGAAGAACGAGCAAATCTGTCCTGAAGGAAGTACAGCCTGAATGCTCCTTAGAAGTGAGAGTGATTGGATTTCATTTCTCCTACTTTGGTCATGGGGTCAGAAGAGACCAATCTCTGGAGAAGGATATCATGCTAAAAAGAGGAAGACCTTCAGCAAGGTGGAGTGACACAGTGGCTACCAGAATGGGTTTAAGGATGGCAACGATTGTGAGGATGGCATAAAACCGGACAGTGTTTCAATCGCTTATATATTGGGTTGCTAGGAGTCGAAACCAACTTGATGGCACCTAACAACAACATCTTTGCCTTTGCCCTTCATATTTTGCCCTTTAAGTACTGACAATCTCTAACTGCAATTTGTGGTGGGCCCTTTCAGTGGATAAAGGGACCATGGCAGGAAAATTCTAATACCAGGATTATTCAGATAACACCAAATCAGAAATAACTGTTGACTCCCTTTCTGTAGTGTCAATTGTAAAGAACTATAATCCACATTTCTCACCCTCTGTCTATGTTCAGAGAACATGAAAAACTATGTCATGACAGTTGCATACTTACTTTTCTGATAGTGCTTCATCAGAGGTCTTTGATGGAACCACAATTTGAAGGGCATTACGCTGGGAGCTTTGTATCTCATTTCGTCCTCACCTCACATTTCACCTCTCTTCACCCCCCAAGCCCCACACTCTCACAAAGCATGTACACACATGCAGGACTTACAACAGAGAATATTTACCTAGAGTTTCATTGTTCCTGATATGTTAAGACCAGTTTCAGTTTTCTCTTCCCTTCCCAGATCTAAATGACACCTGATTCTACATTTCCCAATACTTTGTTAATTTAAAAGGAAGAAAAGTGTGGTGTAGAGAAAAAGGAACTTTCTTCCTGGGTTTGGCAGAGGGGCACATATGATCTTACTGGGCAGGGAGACAGATTTCCCTGCATATTCTGTAATAGCAGTATTTATATGTTTAATTTGTTACAAATGCATTAGGGACATCTGAACAACAAAACAGTCCTCAGTGACCCAGTTTCAGATGTTATTATGAGTTGGCAGTGGAATCAACAACGCAAAAACACATGTAGCCATGGGAACAATGTCCTTAGAGACATTGAAGGCGGTCTGGTTCAGGTGAATTCCATTTTACCTACTTCGTGGAATCTTTATATTTCCCCTAGGATTAAATGCTATGATTGGCACTTAATAGATTTTATCTATGCTTGACATAAATCTCATATAAAGTGAAAACTCATCATCCTAATTTTACAGAAAAGGAAACTGAGAAGCAGAGAATTAACCAGTCATATATAAATTGGTGGTATTGTAGGTTTTGAACAAAAGTTTGCTTGAATACAAAACTGCTGCTTCTTCCTCCATATTATATTTGTCCCCTTTCCCAATAGTTAAAAGAGAATTACCAGCATTTAAATTCTGAACTTTGTGCTTTCCTAATGCAACTTGGTCTGTGTCCCTTCCACTTATTCCTTTCGGGCATGCTATGAATTACTTTTGGTAACATGAATCATTGGAAAATTTTGGATCTCAGAAACTGAAAAAACTATTTCCAGGTTCCAGAATATGGTTGACATTTTGCTAAAGCTGCCAAATTAACTTGAATGAAGTTATTATTATTATTATTATTTTACTGTCTCTGCTATCATTTCTGGAGATTCTCTTTTCTGCTATTCATATGTGGTCAGGTGTAAGATTAACCTGAATAATTTCTTCCTTATATTGTCCTCGATAGCTTTTGTTACCAAGATGAAACAAGTTTGATGATATTAGCTGAGATGTGCATAAACTATTTTACTTTTTATTTGAAGAATTCATGTAAGATTGGTGTTTTTCTACTTTTGGTAAGATCTATGCTATAATCCTCTTCCCTGATGTGTTTCATTTGAGGAACAGGTATTTTATCATTTTTAAATAAATTTTTTTGATGTATATCATATTGAAGTGGAAAGTGCATGATCATAATGTATAGCTTAATGAATTTACGCACTGAAAACATACATGCAACCATAACCAGATCAACTAACAGCATATTTTAACAAGACCCCCTTTACCATCTGAAAACACTTGTCCAAAGGTGACAATAATCCTGACTTTTATGATTGCGTTGGGCAAATTTGCTGTAAAAGACCTCTTTAAAGACCAAAGATGTCACTTTGCAGACTAAGCTGCACCTGACTCAACTCATTGTCTTTTAAATAACCTTATAAGCACACTACATAAGATATAAACATATGAAAGCTGGACAATGAATAAGGAAGATCAAGAAGGATTGATGTCCTTATTATTTTTCAAGAATATTGAAAATACCATGGACTGCCAGAAGAATGAACAAATCTGTCTTGGAAGAAGTACAGCCAGAATACTCCTTGGAAGTGAGAATGGCCAGACTTCCATTTTCGTACTTTGGTCATGTTATCAGGAGAGACCATTTCCTAGAGGATATCATGCTTGGTAAAGCAGAGGGTCAGCAAAAAAGGGGAAGACCCTCAATGAGATGGGTTGACACAGTGGCTGCAATGATGGGTTTAGGCATGGTAAAGATGACAGATGACACAAGCATAGTCAAGGGTGACGCAGGACTGGGCAGTGTTTCATTTTGTTGTACGTAAGATCACTATGAATCAAAACTGACTTGACAGCACCTAGCAACAACAACATGGTTGCATCAATTGATTTTAAATGTTTTTTTTTTTTTAACATTTTATACATAGTAGCGTATAGCATTTTTGTATCTTCCATTCAATATTGTATTTGTGAGATCTGCTCAAGTAGTTGTAGTTTGCTTATTCTCATTGCATAAATATATGACTACTTATTAAATCTTTTTATTATTTATGGATTATAAGATATTTCCTGTTTAGTCTATGATAACCAAGTTTCTCTTGTTTTTTTCATTTGGTGGACATATGAACTATGTTCACTTTGATACATAACTAGGAGTAGAAATGCTGGATCTTTAGTGTGTGCTTAGCTTCAGTAGGTACTTGAAACAACTCCCTAACATCATTGTACAAATCAACTCTCCCCCTAATTGTGGAGAGAATTCTAGTTGCTCCCAATCCTCAGTAACCCTTGATATTCTCTTTTACATCTAGGCACTTGTGTGTATGTGTGTGTGTGTGAGTGTATTAGTGTGGGTGTGTGAATGATGAGGCAAATTAAAAACAGTCAGTAAGATGATAAATTTAAACCCAACCACACAGAGCTTGTTTTATTGAATGAAGTACAATATCCAATTATTATGCTATACCAGGCATCCTTTAAATATGAATAAATAGGTATGTTCAAAATAGAAGACTGGAAAATAGACAGTTGATAATTTTCTGGCAAATTTCAACACTGGTGTTATAAACTGATAGAAAATAATTAGAAATTTAGAAAGGGCAGAAAAGACTAGAATAACATTAATGCCTACCTTGTCTGTATTGACATTCATAGACACACCATAAAACAAGTGCAAAGCACATATGAACAATGCACCAATATAGACCATATTCTGGACCATAACTATACTAAAAAAATGTAAAAGTATTGAAGTACAAGAATGTTCACTCCCTCAGAGGAATTCAACTAGAAATAGAAGCAAATTGCTTGAGTACCTTTTATTATTCCATTTTATGTCTAGATTTTCAGTGATTGTCCTATTATTGAACATATATATCTTTAATTTATTTTCATTTAATCTTGTACAACTTCATCGATTCTATAAAAACTTTGCAGCAGTATACTGCTAATCTCTTCCTCCTATTCTTTGTTCTATCCCTCTTATAACTTTTGCTTCTGTTATAAACTTCATGAGCAATTTTATATTATTGCTTTAGGTAGTTGTGTTTTAGGGTGATTACTTCTGCCAAACTGTTTTTTATATTTAATTTTAATTTTACCAATTTTGGCATTTTCATTTCTTTTTGTGTGTCTGAATTTCTGCCTGGTATAATCATAACCCCATGTCTAAAGAATTACTGCTTCTTGTTGTTAGGTGCTGTCAAGTCATTTCCAACTCATAGTGACCCTATGCACAGGAGAGCGAAACATTGCCTTGTCCGGTGCCAGCCTCATGATCTCTCCTATACCTGAGCTCATTGTTGCAGCCACTGTGTCTATCCATCTTGTTGAGGGCCTTCCCATTTTTTGTTGAGTCTCCACTTCACCAAGTGTGATATCTTTCTCCATGGAGTGGTTCCTTCTGACAACACAATCAAAGTAGGTGAGACAAGTCTGGCCATTCTTGTTTCCAAGGAGCATTCCACCTGCACTTCTTCCAGGACAGATTTGTTAGTTTTCTTAGCAGTCCATGGTACTTTCAGCATTCTTTGCAAACACCACAACTCAAAAGCATCGACTCTTCTTTGGTCTTCCTTATTCGTTGTCCAGCTCTCACATGGATAAGAGGTGATTGAAAATACCATGGCTTGTGTTAGGCGTACTGTAGTCTTCAAGGAGATATCTTTGATCTTCATCACTTGAAAGAGGTCTTTTGCAGCAGATTTGCCCAATGTAATATGTTGTCTGATTCTTGACTGCTGCTTTC
>NW_006922650.1:203408-203884 GCF_000298275.1 Orycteropus afer afer
TCCTGACTGCTGCTTCCATTGGCATTGATGGTAGAACCAAGCAATGTGAATTCTTTGACAACCTCAATCTTTTCTCCATTTATCGTGATGCTGCTTATTAGTCCAGTTGTGAGGATTTTTGTTGTCTTTATATTGAGATTTAATCCATACTGCAGACTGTATTTTTCAATCTTCATCAGTAAGTGCCTCAAGTCATTCTCACTTTCAGCAAAGTTGTATCGTCAGCATTCTTCCTCCAATCCCGATGCCACGTTTTTCTTCATGTAGTCCAGCTTCTCGGATTATTTGCTCAGCATATAGATTGAGTAAGTATGAGGAAAGGATACAACCCTGACACACTCCCTTCCTGATTTTAAACCATGTACTATCCCCTTTTTCCATTTGAATAACAGCCTCCTGATCAATGTACAGATACCTCATGAGTACAATCAAGTGCTCGGGAATTCCTATTCTTCTCAATGTTATCCATAATTTGT
>NW_006922650.1:215962-217416 GCF_000298275.1 Orycteropus afer afer
TAGTGCATCAATGGATAGCTTTGGCCTACTTAGTTATGTGCAGAGAAATTTATTTGAATACCTAGAGACAAAGACAGTAATGTAATTGAAAATGAGAAAGGAAAGAACAGAGAAGTAAAAGAAAAAAAAAAAAATGCACACCCACACCCACACAAATAGAGAGTCTCTTAAGGAGGGGTAAGGTATACTCCTTCCCTTCTGAGTTATCAGACTGCCTGGAGGACAAAGACAGCAGTCTGGGCAGTCTGCCTGGAGTAGGTTGACTAAGTTATAGGGAAACACATCTTTTCAGATGGAGAATTAATATTATAGTTATTGATCATTCTTGAAACTGATCTCTCTTCCTCTCTACGGACTCTTACTGCTTAAATCTTCCATTCGTATTCCTGACCTCCTAGTTCTGAAACATATGGGCTCAGCTATCAGTTAACAATTTCAGGTATTTTCGGATTATCTGAAAAGCTTGAAAACTACATGAAAGCCTGTTGTTATATAATGTCTTTTACTGTCCTTTTAGGAACTCTGGTGGTGTAGTGGTTATGGCATTTGCTGCAAACCGAGAAGTTGGCAATTTGAACCTACCAGCTGCTGTGAGGAAGAAAGATGAGGCAGTCTGCTTCCATAAAGATTTATGGAAAACCTTAGAAACTCAATGGAGATTGCAATGAGTTGGAACTGAGTTGCTGGCAGTGAATTTTGTTTGGGAGTTACTGGCCTTGTATTGGCATTTCTACTTCATTTAGGAAAAATTTATTTATCAGATTCCCTCTGTTGTAACAGCAAGTAGAGTAAACATGCCTAAATGCTAAGTTGATGGTAGAGGTGATGGTAGGCATCTGTGGAAGTTCTCCTTTAATTGTTTGTGTCTTGAAGAATAAGTGGTACATTTGATAGGTGAATAATAGGAGGAAGGGCCTTCCAACCTGAGAAGATTACATTGCAAAGACCTAATTTCATGTGGCAGAAAAGAATGTATGAAGTATCTGAAGAGAGAGTGGGATGAAATTTTTAGGTGAAGTCCTAGAATGCTTTGTTAAGGAATTTCAACTTTAATTTGTTCTTAGTAGGCGGCCATTGAAGAAGTCTAAAAATCAAAACAAAAAAAAAAAACCCCAAAGTTATTTTTAGATGATCATCTAAGTAATATGAATGGTTGATTTAAGAAATAAATATCTGTAGGAAGGAAAAGAAACCAATTTTGAAAAATGATTAAAAAATAATAAAAAACTACAATACTAATTCTCCATCTGAAGAGAGGCTTTTCCCTCTAACGCTGTCAATCTACTCAGGCAAAAAGCCAAGACTTGTGTCTTTAATAGCTTCTAGGCAATCAGCTTTCTCAGAGTAATGACACAATGATCTATTTCTGGCAAGAGTAATATATTTCCAGTAATCCACACTCAAACTCCTTGAGTCACTTAGTCTCTGCTTTCCATTACCTCTTTTATTAATCT
>NW_006922650.1:218287-219730 GCF_000298275.1 Orycteropus afer afer
AATGCTTTCCCTGGGGATCTCGATCCAAGGGATTGCCTTTGTTGCAATCTTCAGGGAAAAAGTTAAATAGATGTTGGAAACAAAAACAGTCCCTTAGAGACTAGTGAGGAAGTTGTATAAGGACTGTTATCAGGGTAAGGAGAATGGTAAGAGAGCTCTGAAAATGGATTTGAATGACATCATTATATAGAGTGAACTGCAAAAGTGATTTCCAAGCTTTCTTGAAATTCATCATCAAAATAGCCTTGGATTTATATTTGCATGATAAAATCATTGCCATTTAATTTGAAGACTGTATTTCTTTTGATTAGCAAGGGAGTCCATAATTGTAGAAGGGCTTTAAAGCCCATGGGGAGGGGTGAACTTGGAAGGTCCTAATTGCAGTCTCATTGTCTTGTTTTTCTCTTCTGAGAGTGAAATATAAGCTTCATGAGCTTAGGAATCTTGTCCTATCTGTTCAATGCTATATTCCAGTGCTAAAACTCTGACATACAGTTATCACCTAGCAAATGCTTCTTTAATGAATAAATGAAAGAATGGTGACAAGTCTTAGATGGAATCAGGAGAAATATTTTTCATGCTTTCCTTAGCTATATATTTTCTCCTCGTTTCCTCTCTTTCATTTCATGCCCACATTCTCATTTTCTTAATCTTTCAGATGTTGTTGTTGTTATTTGCCATCGAGTTGGACCTGACTCATAGCAACTCCTCCTTGGGTTTCTGAGGCAGTATCATTATGGAAGAAGATTGCCCAACCTTCCTTCTGAGGAATGGCTGGTGGGTTTGAACTGTCAGCCTTCTGGTTATCAGTCAAATGCCTTAGACACTATACCACCAGAGCTCTAAAAACAGTGGAAGGTGGTATTACCAGATTTCCTGGAGTACATTGAAGAAATAATTTATTAAGGTTAAAATGGTGCAGGACACACAGTCAAATCTGATTGTACAATGACAACTAATATGTTGTTGTTAGGTTCTGTCAAATCAGTTCTGACTCATAGAGACACTGTGTGCAATAAAACAAAACACTGCCCAGTCCTGTGCTATCCTCACGATCATTTCTATCATTGTAGCCATTGTGTCAATCCATCTCATTGAAGGTCTTTCCCTTTACCGATGACACTCTACCTTACCAAGCATGATATCCTTCTCCAGATATTAGTCCTTTCTGACAGCATGACAAGAGTATGAGACTTCATACATTCCACATTCCAATTATAGATGTTTTCAGCTGTTTCTTCTCATTTTGGGTCATGCTGCGTCAGCAAATGAAAGTCCAGAAAGCTTTATTCCATCCATGTCACTAAAGTCTACTCCACTTCAGGAGGCAGCTCTTCCCCAGTGGTATTTTGAATGTCTGCCAATCTGAGGGGCTCATTTTCTGGCACATATGAGACAAGGTTTTCCTTTTATTCATAAGGTTTTCAGTGGAGATATATATAT
>NW_006922650.1:219975-221529 GCF_000298275.1 Orycteropus afer afer
TATCTAAGATATTTTCCCTTTCTCTACCTACATGTATAATTAAGTGACAAAAAGTTCCTATTATTTTTTGATCAGCCTGGACAAAGTGGAAAGGCATGATCAATTTCAAGAGTACTTGAAGTCATACTTAGGAAACACTATTTGCAGGCAAGAGTAACCTTATTTATTTATTTATGCTATTTCCAAATCCAAGCTGAGGCTTCAAACATTTGCCACCTTTTCTCCTTCAGGTGTTCCCTTTTAGGGAAGTGATTGGATGAACAAGAGGAGAGAGCTTCATTATCTAAAATAAGCTGAATGCTTATTTTTCTGAACATATTGCATTTGCAGTATTGGTTCTATTGAAATGCACTTAGTCTGGCAAGGTAAATAGGGCTGGCTCATCTCTTTTTGAATGTCCATGATGTACTTAATTTTGCCTATCATCATCAAAGGCTTTTACAAACTGGACACAATCGGGTATAGCAAAGAATGAGATTTATAGATATAAGTTGTTCTTTCTAAAGATTTATATAGCTCAGGCAATCTGATCAATCCAACTACTAAATAAGTATACAAATACAGATGCATATTTGGTTAATTATCAAATAAGAAGTTAGTACATTTGGTGGAGTTCTCTATGTTTTTAAATGGTTTTAAATGATAAAGGCTTTGGATAATAATTTTTTCCCCCCCAGAAGAGTCTTGAAGTGCACAGAGCATATGAAATTCTATGGACATAATTTTGTATGAATATTTGGAAGCATAATCAAACAATAAAGTATATCTCAGCAACAGGGTGATGTTCATTAAACACAGATAACATTTGTTCATGCATGTGAAAGTATGCATATTTATTTTCTGAAAGACAGAACATAGAAAGATGCTTTCAGCATCTTATAGAATTATCTGTTAGTAGATGCAACTGAATGCCATTACTGTCTTCTCCATCTATAGGTCCATCCAGTTTTTTTCACACTATGCCTGGATTTGATCTGCAAAAGTCAGCTTATGCTAGCTAATCAAATACCCATCAACATGTTCTTCTCAAATTATGAGCTACATTTTTTTTTATTAATCTTTTTCACTCTTAACATTTTCATTAACACAAAATGTATTAGAAATCTTCATAGTTGGAGAAGGTCTAGTTATCTTCTTCTAAAATCAGAGCTTGTTCTCCTTGAGCCTAGGTGTAAATACTGTCAATGTCAGTAGAAGACACAGTAGTTGAAATTCTAGTTCATTCTCTTCTTTACTTATATCATATGTCAGGATGAACTAGACCAGACAATTTCCACAGAAGCCCATAGAAAAATTTTTGTGGAAAGATTAGTGTCAAAGACAGAAGAAAACTATCTCCACTGCCTTTGTGATTATCCCATTAACTCCTTTTATTTAATCTGGAAAATGGAACAGGCAAGCGACCCAACAAAAGAGTCTATTGCATACCTTGTTGCTTATCATGGCTGTGTAATGGAGGGGCCTACAAAAGACCACATTATAGGACATGGCAACAAGGAGAAAAAATTCAGTTACTTCAAATAGGACACCAGAAAATAATTGGCTGGCACAACT
>NW_006922650.1:223755-225428 GCF_000298275.1 Orycteropus afer afer
TATAGCCCTGTCTCATTTGGCAGAAATTTGAGCCACTCTTAGGGACACCATGACTAAGAAACCAATGCCATAGACCATACAAGTCAAACTATTATCATTACTGCTTCGACTCTACTGTCCATTACAGTAACCACACCCATTTGTCTTTGGTGATTAAATGGCGCTACTTGGTGCCTACCACAAAAACTAGGAGGTAGAATGGAAGTATTAAATGTGTTATTGGAACAATTACCAGAATGTCTCATGAAACCTTGACCCTAAACCTCCAAAGCAAGAAATCAAATCCCATGAGGTATTTGTACATAAGCTGTCTCAGTATCTTATCACACATCATTTTGCCAATTCAACTTTTTACAACTGTACAATTTATTGACATCAATTACATTAATCAGCTGGGCAGCCATTACCCTTAATCAGTGGGAATTTTCTGTCACCGTAAAGAGAAACTCAGTTCTCTATAAGTAATAAATTCCCTTCCCCCTTACTTTTGGCCCTGGTAACTACTTACAAACTTTGGTCTCTATACATTTGCTTTTTCTTTTCTTTTTATATAAATGAAGTCATACACTATCTGTCCTTTTGTGATTGATCTATTTCCCTTAAGATAACATCTTCAAGCTTCATCCCTGCTGCAGCACATATTGGGACTTCACTTCTCTTTCTAGCTAAGTTGTATTTTGTTGTATACATGTATCACATTTTGTTTATCCATTCATTTATTGATGGACATTTTGTTTCTCCCCCCACCTTTTGGCTACTGTGAAAAGTGCTGCATCAACAATGATGTATATGTATCTGTTCCAGTCACTGATTTAAAGTCCCATGGGTGTATTCTTAAGAGTGGAATTTCTGGGTCATATGGCATAGTGCCTAAGGCACTTGACTGCTCATCAGAAGGCTGGTAGTTCAAACCCAGCAGCCACTCCTTGGAAGGAAGGTCGTGCAATCTACTTCTGTAGTGATATCACCTCAGAAACCGAAGAAGGGTTTCCCTGTGAGTCGGGTCTGACTCGATGGCACATAGCAACAACATAACAACAACAGTGGTAGTTTGAGTTTTAGTTTTTTGAAGAACATTTTCTTAAAATGCGTTTTACTACAAGTTTGCTGGCCACATGTATACTCTGCTTTATTTTGTTTTATGTTTTGTTCTGAAAATGTCTTAACTTTTTATTTTAAAAAATATTTTCTTTGGCTATAAAATTCTACATGAAAATATTCATCATTTTAAGAAGTTACCTTATTGTCTTCTGACTTGAAAGACAGGGAATATAGGTAACTCTTTATGGAAATACTGATGAAAAAGATCACGGATAGATAAAGTTGTTGGTGTGTATCAGAGAAGGAGTTTTAGGATAAATTATATGCGTGTTTGTAAGGGCATGGGAATGACCTATTAGAAAGGTAAAAGTTGATGATGCAGGAAAGATGGGGAAGATTATGGGAGCACTGTCTTTGTGATGGGTTGTGAGATCTAGTGCATGTGTGTGTTGAGGTAATGATCTTAAGTCCCAAACCGAACCAAACCATTTGCTATCCAGTTAATAAGAGCATAGATAGTTCATCTAGCATTTCAAAGAATAACTTGAACTACTTATCTATGTGCACAAAAATTTGACTGTCTGGAAGCTACCGAAGAGGCCAGTCTGGGGAGTTTGCCTAGAGCAGGTTGA
>NW_006922650.1:226405-227776 GCF_000298275.1 Orycteropus afer afer
GAGACAAATTTGAAGAAATGATCAAAAACTACAATACTAATTTTCATCTGAAGAGCTGTTTTTCCATATCACCCAGTCAACCTGTTCCAGGCAAACTGCCAAGACTCTAGGCAATTAGCTTTCTCAGAATAATGATACAATTATCTATTTCTGCTAAAAATAGTATATTACCAGTCATTGACAAATTGTATGAATCACTTAAATTCTGCATACTCTTATTTCTCTTATTAATCTTTTATGTGTTATGGATCATTACCAACATTTTAAAAATATATTTTCAGAAGAATATTTTGCATTTTTGTAAGGATTCACGTGTTTGCTCGATCCATTTCCTTCTTGAGAATGTTCTGTGCTTGCTTTGTCACATTACTAAATCTTTTTGATGAGCAACTGAAGTTCTATCTCCTCACAGAACCTGTTAGATTATGAAGCAGTGTGGTATTCTGGTTATTTGCATGGATTTTTGATCTGACTCGTAGTGACCCCTCCTTGAGTTTCTGAAGTGGTATCACTATGGAAGTAGATTGCACAATCTTCCTTCCAAGGAGTGGCTTGTGGGTTTGAACCACCAGCCTTCTGATTAGCAGTCAAGTGCCTCAGGCACTATGCTAACAGAGCTCCCTTGATCCAGATTACCTGGATTCAGATATTGGCCTTTCTACCCTAGCTCTGGTAGCATAGTGGCTAAGGCACTTGACTGCTAACCAGAAGGCTAGTGGTTCAAACCCACCAGCCACTCCTTGGAAGGAAGACGGGGCAATCAACTTCCGTAGTGATACTGCCTCGGAAACCCAAGGAGGGGTCTCTATGAGTAGGGTCCGACTCGATGGCATATAACAACAACAACAACAACCTATTGGGTATATGACCTTGATTCAGTGCCTCAGTTCCCTTATTTGTAATATGGGAATGATAATCATAGCATATCACTATAATTATTAGTAACAGTATATTGATGAAGAAAATAAAATACATAATTCATGAGATTTTAATTGATTCTATTATTATCCTACTTTTTGCTTAGTATAGTGCCTTGCACATAATAAACAATATAAATGCTGTCATTATTCCTCTTGACCTCAGGGATCTCTCTTCTGTATTGAAAGGACTCGTGTGTGGAACTTTAATCTATGTTGCCTTGTGAAGTATCTTGTATTGTTAACTTTTTATGGTGTACATCCATGAGATCAAGAATCTTGTCCTACCTTTTAGTGCTGTATTGTAGTGTTAAAACTAAACTCTGGCACATTGTAATCACTCAGTAAATATTTCTTGAATGAATAAGTGGAAGAATGATGACAGATCTTGGATGGAAGCAGGAGAAATTTTTTTTATGATCTTAACTATCTATTTTCTAATATATTCTCTCAC
>NW_006922650.1:233986-242256 GCF_000298275.1 Orycteropus afer afer
ATTCCAACCTGCCCCAAATTCCCAAACCCCTATCATAAAAACCAAATTATCTACTCCACCCTATGTTCCTCTATAAAAATCTCTTAATGTAAGAGCACGGGGTCTTTTGCTCAACCCATTGTGAGGGTGAAAGCAAGGACCCTAACTTAAGTTAGCTAATAAACTTTCCTACTGCTTTTTGCATTGTCATATGTTGGCAAATTACTCGCCCTGAACTACTCCTTCATAACCTGGGCACAACAGCACTCAAGAGCGACCTCAGTTATTTTATGTGCTACTCCCAACTCCAGGCTGAGATTTCAAAGACATACCATGACATGATCTTCTTGTGTTCCTTTTTTTGAGAGGTGAACAGATGAAAAAGGAATGAGAGCTTCATTATCCAGAAAAGAATCTCAATAATTATCTTTCATGAACCTCTTATATTTTCTAAATTGATTGTACCCAACTGTACTTAGGTCCAGCAAGGTAAATGTAGCTGGTTAATCTTTTTGTGGAGAAAATGCACTTAACAACTTTGCCCACCATCATCCAAAGCTTTTACAAACTGGACACAGCTATGTATTGCAAAGAATGAGATTTATAGATAATAGACTCTGCTTGCTAATGAGTTACAGCTCAGGCAAAATGATCAATCCAACTGCTAAATCAATATATACACATTATAGATTCATGCTTACTTAATTATCAAAAAAAGAAATTAGCACCTTTGGTGGAATTTTGTTGGTAGTTGTCACTGAATAGATTCTGTTTACAGTGACCTCACATGTGCAGAGTAGAAATACTCGATAGAGTATTTGATTCTATGACCTGTAGGGAGTAGATTGACATGCTTGTTTAGTGAGGTGTCTCTGGCTGAGTTCAAACCAGCTAGTAGTCTAGTGCTTAACTGTTGGCACCACTCAGGGACTCCCCAGGATAACCTAGACCCAAATCATGTCCACAAAAACCAGGAGAAACTTTTGTTTTTTTTTTCCAAATTGTGATTTGGGTGACAGTTTGCAGAGCAAATTCATTTTCCAAACACCAATGTATACACATTTGACTTCATGATATTGATTGCAATCCCCAGAGTGTAACAGCTCTCTTCCTACTTCTTTCCCTGTGCCTTTTCCTATGCATTCCTGCCCTCTGATCTGTCTCCCCCTGCAAATGCTGCCCTTCTGATCTCCCATGGTTGATTGTTCTAAAGAGTGTACCTACCTGGTGTAAATGTTGACCTTGTTCTCTTGTCTATTGTTTGGCTGGAAGCTATGAAAGTTAGCAGAAATGTTTTTCAAATAAGTTAATTTAAAAAAAAAAAAAAAGTAGAAACTATCTCCACTGTGTTTGTAATTTTCCCATTAACTCTGTTTTACTGAATCCTAAAACTAGACCAGGAAATAATCCAGGATTGTCCTGAAAATTTTAAATAGAGGAGAGCTCTGGAGTGCACAATTCTGTTTTATATAATGTTTTAAGCTATAGTAAAGAACTTTTAATTACTTTTGAGAAATTAGAACTTAGACATTGAAGTATTCCCAAGGAGTAAGAAATGTTCTCTGGGCTTTTAGAATACACAGCATGAGTAGGCCGTATGGGCTGAGAAGCAGATTATTTATATGTATTTCTCTTTTATATCATTGATAATTTTGAGAATATAAGTCTCAGATAAATGCATTAATTGATAAATGCCTAAGTTTATTATTCTTAATAAAGTAAGTTTAAAAGAAGGTGAAGTAAAAAGATTTTTTTTTCCCTTCGGATTATGAAAGAAAAATATTCCTGGAGAAAGGTTAGCTTGTTGAATCTACAGAATATGAGGAATCAATATGTTTAGCAAAACCACGAAAGATGCTCTCTGGTTATTTAGATTTAAATTTAATTTAGCCAGAAAGTATTATTTGTCTCTTACTTCTTTGTAAGAAATGCAATTTTTTTTAACAGTCTCTTTGAAGGCTTCTTTCACTTGTTTGTTTCGAAGTGTATAAATGAATGGGTTAAGTAAAGGGGCAACTGAAGTAGCTAGCATTGATACCACCTTATTAAGGGCCACTCCTTCCTTTGCTGAAGGCTTGATATAGATGAAGATGCAACTGCCATAGGTCATGGAAACAACAATCATGTGAGAAGAACAGGTGGAAAAGGCCTTTTTTCTTTGTTGGGCAGAAGGGAATTTTAGAATGGTGTTGATGATGTATGTATATGAAAGAACGACACCAATTAAGGTAATAATTAGTGTTACCACAGCAAAAACCAAAGCAATTTCCTCTATAAGCGCAGTGTCTGAGCAGGATATCTGTAAAACAGGATATGTATCACAGCCAAAACTATCAATGAGATTTGAGTCACAGAATTCCAGTTGAAGACCCATGCTAAAAGGTAGGAGGATGATCAGTAGGCCAGAAAACCAACAGCAGAGAACAAGTGTTGTGCAGACTTTGTTATTCATGATGGTCATGTAATGCAGGGGCTTACAAATGGCCACGTAGCGATCATAGGACATGGCAGCAAGGAGAAAAAATTCAGTTGCTCCAAAGAGGACAACAAAGAACATTTGTGTGGCACAAGCATTATAGGTAACAGTTTTATCTCCAATTGTCAGAGTATACAGAAATCTGGGGACACAGACAGTGGTGAATGAGACTTCTAAGAAAGAGAAATTCCGGAGGAAAAAATACATGGGCGTTTTAAGATGAGAATCCAAAAGTGTGAGGATGATAATTGTCAAGTTTCCGGCCACACTCAAAATGTAGGTGAGAAATAAAAATATCAAAAGCAGAATTTGTAGAATTGGGTCATCTGTCAAGCCCAGTAGGATGAATGTGGTTATAGCGGTATGATTTCTCATCACTGCCTTGTGTCAAATCAAGAGCGTTTGGATTTGAAGGGAAAAGGGCCATAAGAATCCAGCAAGGAACCTGAATGAAGGATGACAGCAGTATTAATGTTGAGAGGAAGCCTCTCAACAAGATGGATTGGAGTTTGGATTGTGGAACTGGATTGGAAAAATTTCAGTACGAATTTTAGGCTTATAATTCCCTGATTAGAAACACTTTGTAAACCTGTCAAGTGAAGAGAAAAAAAATAAACCAATAAATCATTAATTACATATCTTGTTTCTTATGACATTTCTCAATATTATTGCTGTGTGGAACAGCCCTTAGTAGTTCCAATATTATAAAT
The DNA here is from genome assembly GCF_000298275.1 of Orycteropus afer afer. Lineage (NCBI taxonomy): Eukaryota > Metazoa > Chordata > Mammalia > Tubulidentata > Orycteropodidae > Orycteropus > Orycteropus afer. The sequence continues at coordinate 237,152 of NW_006922650.1, forward strand.
CATCATATTATTTTTTTTTACCTTTTCTTCGCTTTACCCACCTTACAGAAATGCTTTACTTTTGTAACAGAGAAGGATTTGTCAAGTAGTATTTTATGCTGATCTCTGATTATATTTTAACTGTAGCAAAATAACTTCGAAGGCTTACATCAAGTCTTGGTACTTTAAATGATCTGAAATTTAAAATAAGTTTTAAAATTGTTTTGTCTTTCCTATATTTAACCATGAAAAAACATTTCTAACCCAGTAAAGTGACTGCTTGTGGTAAGGTGCCACAGAGTTGGTTCTGACTCATAGTGACCCTGCGTACAACAGAATGAAACACTGCACGTTCCTCACAATCCTTGCTATGTTTGAATCCATTTTGCAGCTACTGTGTGCTGATCCATCTTGTTCAGAGGCTTCCTCTTTTCATTGACCCTCTACTTGATGAAGCATGATATCCTTCTTCAGATTCCTTTTGATAACATGGTTGTTTAGGCAGGGGTTTTCCCAAAGAGATATGAAGAAATTTATGCTGCAATCTGTGTATAAACCCAATTAGTGCTATCATGGTGCTTTGAGCTATGGCCAGATCCCAGGTGGACTGATGTGTGGTACTTCCTTTTGGCCTGTGATGGACCTGGGTGCTCTTCTCAGCAGTACTTAGACCTTCAAAATCTGTTGTAGGCACATCTTAGTGACCTTTCTTTTCAACAAATTATTCTTCTCCCCTCCTGAAATCACCTTTACCCAGTAATGAACCTGCCAAGTCACTAACTCTATAATTTATGCTCTCTGAGTTCTTGATGTATGTCAAGAACAGTACCCATGAACAAACTGAGTCTTGTAAACCAATCTTGGAAACAAATTTTAATAAACCCATGTTTTCATTGGCATTTGCCATTTCATTACCTCATACCAGTTCTATACCTCCTTGGAGACTACCGTTTTATGTTTTGTCAGCTATTCCATTTGGTGGGAAGAGGAAGGCTCAGGATGGTCTCCTGTCCTTCCTGTCAAAACTTTCCTTCAATTTGATTCACATTGTAAGGAGCACTGGCAAATGCATTTTCACTGGGGATGCTATTAATTTAAAATAACTTAATATATTATCTCACAGTATGTTTTTGTGTTTTATTAGTGGGGCTCTATTACTAAATGAATAATTTTAGGCATAACTCAGGGGTTTTCAGGGAAACTCTATCTACCCAATTCTTCCCCATGTGAGTGTGTGTATCCTTAATTGAGAATCAAAATCATGTTAGATTATTTTACTTCTATTTCCTTATATATTATTCATGTAAATAACATTCATTCATTCAGATGAATATTTAATGATCACCTTTTATTTACAGAGCATAATATCACAGATGGGATATCTAACCATGAACAAATTTCTCTCCAAAGGAGCTTTCAGTCTTGCAATGGAAGATATTATTTCATTTTTAGTGCATGCTCAGGGAAATAGTAAGGTGAGATAACAGTGAAAATGCACTTTGTTTGGGGTGATAACTAACAGATTGCTATTGAGTAGAACTGCCCCATAGGGTTTCAAAGGTTTTTAATCTTTATAGAGTTGGAGTACCATACCTTTCTTCCATAGAGTGGCTGGTTGGTTTAAACTACTGACCTGTTGGTTAGTAGCCAAACACTTAACCACAGCACTACCAGGGCTTCTCCAAGGTGATAACCCCTCTAGGCTTATTCCTTGGCAATTCTTCAGTTATACTGGTGGCTATTCTTATTTTACTATCTTCACTCAGTTTCTCTAGTCTTTTTTCTGTCTACTAAAGTTAGCAACTGTTACCTTGAATGGAATTAGAAAAGTACATTGTTCTGGGTTCACAGACATGGTTATAGAACCAGGAAACCTACCTCAGCTCATGGGAGAAATGGTTTACTGGAGAGGTAGTATCTTGCCAGGTAGTGTGAAGCCGCACAGAGAAGACTTTGTTAGGCCCAGCTGAGCGAAAGGTCACACTGATTTTCTACCTTTTTAATTCTCCTTTGTTCTTTTCTCCCATGATTGATTCCTCCCTCCCTCTTTCCCTTCCTTCTTTCCTTCCTTCCTTTCTACAATATTACCAATTCCAATTGCAGTTAAATCAATTCTGACTCATAGTGAACTGTGTGTGTCAGAATAGAACTGTTCTCCATAGGATTTTCCATTGATTTTATGGAAGTATATCACCAGGCCTTCCTTTTGAGGTGCCTCTGAGCAGACCCCAAATACCAACCTTTCTGTTAGCATCCAACTGTTCTAACCTGTGTCTTTGTACTGGTCATTGATATTTTTACTCTGTTCTTCCTAGGCTCTAAAATTTACAGTTCCTAGGCTCAAAAATTATTGTCTGTTCCCACTGTTGAAAACTCTTATCTTCCAATTTAGATAGTAATCACTTGTGAAATAAATCATGTTAGCATTGTAAGGTCCATTAAAGAGTTAAGTAGTATAAATTTGTTTTGATGCATGAAACTTGTTTAATCAAAATCAGTTTTAGCAGAGACCCTTATCTTGTGGTGGCAGATCATTTGGATGTAAGGGTGCTTATTTTCCTTTTTGTCTACCTATATTCATATCATATTCTCTTTTTGGTTAAATTGCAAGTGATTTCCTGGAGAACTGAAAGCTACATTTTTTTTTTTTTCCATTTGTAATTTGGATAATTTCAAGTTTGAAATAATTTCATTAAATAAATAATATGTTTTACCACCTCCCAAAAGTAATACATTAACATCAACAATTAGCCCTTGAGGACTTAACCACTGCAAAGCTACCTCCTGTCACTGCCAGTTTGAAAGCTACATGTGTGGTTGAGATTCAGCATGTGTGTTTCATTGACTCCAAATTTAATAAATTCTTTTATGTATTTCAGACACCTTGACCTCATTTATGTTTGGAACAATCTCAGTCAGTCTTCATTTGGGAATAGAGTTCCCATGGACCAGAATAGTTAAAGTTCAAGAAGAGTTAAATAGCACCTCCAGGCTCCTGTAAGGTAATTTCTAATCCTTATGTTCTTTGATTCCTATGACAATATAGAATATTATTTGGAGGAACTATCCTTTCCACTTTTCTTCATATTTAGCCTCTTAAGTAGTAAAAATCTCTTTAACTGGTATTTATGTCCCCCCCAAAAAAGATTAAGTTATCATGGCAGGAATGTTCTAACATCAGGTTTATTCAGAATAACAATATAATAGAAATAACTGTTGACTCCCTTTTTGCAGTCTCCTTTGCAATGAACTGAAATCATAGTTTTTAGCCTCTATGTTTAAAGAGCATGGAAAAATACATCATGATAATTGCATACTTACTTTTCTGACAGTGCTGTATCTGAGGTCCTTGATGGAACCACATTTTGTGAAGCATTAAGCTGGTGAAGAAGTTTGTGTGTGCTTCCATCTTCAGTTCACATTTCACCTAACTCCACTCCAGCCCCACTCTGTCCTGAAGCTTATGCACACACACACATAGACACAAACACACCTTCTCACGGGAAAGTCTTACAAAACATTCTTTACCTAGATTTTTACTGCTCCTGATGTATTGACGCCAGTGTCAGCTTCCTGTTCACTTGCCAAGTCTAAAAAGGCCCAAATCCTAGGTTTTTCCCAGAGCTATGTTAGTTCAGAAGGCAGAAAAGAGTGGTGTACAGTCACCGGAACTCCTCTCCCTGGTTTGGGAAGAGGGGCACGTCTCATTTTCACTAACAGGGAGGCAGATTGACTTGTAAATTCTATAAGAGCAGCACTTTTTTTTATATGTTCAGTTTGCTACTAGCACACAGGAAACAGCTGAGTGAACAACAATATAGTCTTTGGTGACCTGGTTTCAAAGTTACTAATGAATCAACAGTGGAATCAATAACACAAAAACACATGTAGCAGTGGGAACTGTGTCCTCCTCAGAGATATGGAGGGTGGTCTGATGTAATATGAATTTCATGATCTCTTTTTTGTTGAATCTTTATATTTCTACTAGGTTTTGACTTTAGTCTTTGACCTTAATATGTATATTTTTGATGTAAATCTAGTAAATTAAGAAATAATTATCCTAATTTTACAGATGAAGGAACTGAGGAGCAGAGAAGTGACCAGTCAGAAGATTACACATTGCACATTTTAAACAAAAGTTTATCTGAAAACAAAAATTCTGCTTCTTCCCCCATATTAAATTCATTCCTTTTCTCAATATTTAAGAGGACTACCAGCTTTTAAATTCCAGACTTGATGTTCTGATGTTATGGTATGAACAGCTTTTGGTAATATGAGTCAGTAGAAAGCTTTGCATCCTAAGTACTGGTAAAATTTGTCTGATCCCAAGACTTCCCACATTTTGATAAAATTTATTTCTGCTCAGTTAACTTCAATATATATGTGTGTGTGTACAACTGCTAATTAAAAAGTCAGGGCTTCCAGTCACTTCACAGGAGCAAGATACACACACACACACACACACATACATATACTTCATTATTATCTATGCTGACATTTCTGGACACTCTCCTTCCTGCTGCTCATTTGTGATAATGTGTGACATTATCCTCTATGATGGCTGTCTAATATTATCCTAGACAACTTTTGTTTTTATTTATCAGATAAACAATTGCCTATCACCTAATGATAAAATAAATCATACAGTTTTGAAGGGCATCTCTTTGAATTTTGAATCATTTGTTGAATCATTTGATTCATTTATTTAGTGGGGATGAAATCTTGTCAATATTATTAGTGTAACTGAATGTGTCTTCTTAGTGTCCTCTAGAGAAAGCAAGGAGGGGTTACTATGAGTTGGAAATGACTGGCCAGCAGTGCAAACCCGTCAGCCACTCCTGGGAAGGAAGGTTGGGCAATCTACTTCCGTAGTGATACTCTCTCAGAAACACAAGGCGGGTCGCATTTCTGGAAGTTCTCTGTCGATATACTGCTGCAACTATTTTTGAATGATCTTCAGTAAGATTTTACTTGTGTGTGACATTAATGATGTGGTTCGATAATTTCCAAATCCTGTTGGATCACCTCTCTTTGGAATGGGTACAAATATGGATCTCTTCCAGTCATTTGGCCAGGTAGCTGTCTTCCAAATTTCTTGGCATAGACGAGTGAGTGCCTCCTGCCCA
>NW_006922650.1:242859-244239 GCF_000298275.1 Orycteropus afer afer
ATACAGGAAGCAGACCACATCCCAAAGCCAGCTACCCAGCTGCTTGTGGTAGATACCACCATGGAGTTGATGGCCAGTCTCCTCATGGGGAGCACCAGCTGCCCAGCCACTCAACCAGGCCCAGCCAAGTTGACACACAAACATAACTACCACACCTTCCATCTTCTTTTGGCATGTCCTGCATCATTCAATATTTTGCCCATAGAATCTTTCAATATTATAACTCGAGGCATAAGGTTTTTGTTTGGTTCTTTCAGCTTGAGAAATGCTGAGCCTGTTCTTCCCTTTTGGATTTCTAACTCCAGGTGTTTGCCCATTTCATTATAATAATTGACTTTGTCTTTTCGAGCTGCTCTTTGAAATCTTCTGTTCAGTTCTTTTATCTTGTCATTTTTTCCATTTGCTTTAGCTAGTCTCCTTTCAAGGGCAAGTTTCAGACTCTCTTATGACATCCATTTTGGTCTTTTCCTCCTTTCCTGTCTTTTTATTGAGCTTTTACTTTATTCATGGATGATGTTCTTGATGTCATTCCACCAATTCCTCTGGTTTTTGGTCATTGGTGTTCAGTGCATCAAATCTTTAGACAGTCTCTAAATTCAGGAGGGATATATTCAAGGTCATATTTTGGTTCTCGAGGACTTCTTTTAATTGTCTTCAACTTCAGGTTGAACTTTCATATGAGCAACTGATGGTCTGTGCCACAACCAGCTCCTGGCCTTGTTTGGGCTGAAGATATTGAGCTTTTCCATGGTCTCTTGACACAGATGTAGTCAATCGGATTCCTGTGTACTCCATCTGGTGAAATCCACATGTACAGCCAATGTTTATGTTGTTGAAAAAAGGCATTTGCAATGAATAAGTCTTTGGTCTTGCAAAATTGTATCATGCGATCTCCAATGTCATATCTATTACCAAGGTCAAATTTTCTGACTACCAGTGATTCTTCTTTGTTTCCAACTTTTACATTCCAATCACCAATAATGAAAATAATGCACAGCACATCTTTATAGCATTTTTGGTCAATATCATACTGCAGAAGTTGGTAAAAATCTTCAATTTCCTTATCTTTGGCTTTTGTGATTGACGTGCAAATTTGAATAATAGTAGTATTAACTGGCCTTCCTTGTAGGTGTATGGATATTACACTATCACTAACAGCATTGTACTTCAGGATAGATCTTGAAACATCTTTTGTGATGATGAATGCCTTGCCATTCCTTTTCAATTTGTCATTCCCAGAATAGTAGGTAATATGGTTGTCTGATTCAAAATGGCCAAAACTGGTCCATTTCAGCTCACTAATGCCTAGGATACCAATCTCTATACATTCCATTTCATTTTTGACACCTTCCAATTTTCCTAGATTCATACTTCATATAT
>NW_006922650.1:248963-249625 GCF_000298275.1 Orycteropus afer afer
TCTTCTGTTGTTTCCGAGGCATTGTGATGTTGTTGTCTTTAGATCTCTGTTAACTGTTTGTGAAGAGCAGCCAAGGGTGGTTCAGGCTTTTCTTGGTGGTTTTCTATCATTGGCCCATTGGTGGAGAAGGAGGAATTGGCTGTTGCTCAGTAAGTGAACTCGCAGGAGGTGTGGGTATAGTTGTGTCTTATGAGGACTGTTGCTCTCTCCCACTCAGTTAGACACAAATTACAATTGAATAACCATCAAAAAACTAAAAGTCCAGGGATGAAAACAGCCCATGTAATCACATAGGAACAGTAACCAAAAAAGATAAAAGGGAAAAAAAAGAAGAAAAAACAAGCAAACCTGCAATATCTGGGGATAGGGCACAAAGAAGAAAAAAAAAAAAAAAAAGTAGGGAAGGAGAATAATAAATGAAGAAAAAATACAGGAAGAATGCAAAAAGAAAAACAAGGAATGGGGTTAGTCATGAGAAAAAAAAAAGGGGGAAAAAACAAAAACAACCTTAAATTGGGGGGGGGGACAGGATTTCAACAAGGCACAAGGAAAAGAAAAAATGCTGAAAACTAGGACTTGGTAGGGGAAGATTAAGAATAATAATAAAAAGGACAAAAGTTTTAATAATATTAGTTGGTTTGAAATGGACAAATACAACCAAA
>NW_006922650.1:250371-252044 GCF_000298275.1 Orycteropus afer afer
AATGAGACTGTCTCTTCCCCATTTCATGGATTTTAGCCTTTTGTCAAAGATCAGCTAACTGTATGTGGCTAGATTGATTTCTGGGTTCTCAGTTCTATTCTTCTGTTCTATGTGTCTGTTGTACCAATACCAGGTTGGTTTGACTACTGTGGCTTTATAGTAGGTTTTGAGATCTGGGAGTGTGAGACCTCCTACTTTGTTCTTCTTCTTCAGTAGTGTTTTTCTTGTCTGAGCTTTCTTTTCTTTTCATATAAAATTAGTGATTGTTTTTTCCATGCCCGTAAAGAATGTAGAAGGAATCTGCATAGGGATTGCATTGAATGTACATATTGCCTTGGGTAGTACTGACATGTTCATAATGTTCAATTTTCCTATCCATGAGCATGGTATGTTCTTCCATTGATGTAGATCTTCTATAGTTTCTTGAAGTAGTCTTTTGCAGTTTTCTTTCTGTAGGTCTTTTGTGTGCCTGGTATTTTGGTCATCTAGTGCCACCCTAACAGGAATATACCACAAATGGGTGACTTGAACAAACGGGAATTTATTCTCTTACAGTTTAAAGGGCTAGAAGTCTGAGTTCAAAGTGTTAGCTGTAGGGTCTGGGTGAAAGCCCCTCAACTTTAGGCTTCAGCTCTGCCTCTTATTTATGGTCCACTGAAGCTGGAGGCTTCTGTTAACTCAGGCAGCTGCTGTCTGCTGTGGCTGACAAACCCAAGGTCAACAAATAAAATGGCACAGTCCCAAGATTACCAAACAACATGACAGGCCACTAGTTCAAGTCCAGAGACAGTCCCAACATCAGCAGAAACACGGTAGGCTGCTGAATGAAAATTCAGCAACATACAGGGTCCAAGTGTGCCAAAAAGATGCAGAGACCTTTCTCAAAGCTTTTTCTTATGTCCTAGAAGCAGATCACATCTTTAAAGCAGCTACTCAGCTACTCCAGTAGATTCCACCATGGAGTTGATTATCAGTTTCATCATGGGGAATAATTATATCCAGCTGCCCAGCCACTCAAAACCAGGCCCAGCCAACTTGACACGTAACCTTAACTACTACACCTGGTCAGACTTATTCCCAAGTATCTGGTGGATTAAAACTGCTTATCTTTTGGTTAGCAGCCAAATGCCTTAACCACTGTATCAGCAGAGCTCTTTATATTTGTCAGAAATATCTTAAAATTGCTATGTAACTGTCATCCTGCTTTGATTTCCTATGCTGCTGCCAGTGTCCTGTATTTTATACTTTGTTAACACAACTTTCAAAGCATCTTTTACCTTTACATGTCATTCCATTTAATAATATTTTTTTTGGTTGTTGATGTACTGATTCCTTTGTGTTTGACTTTGTATATTGAGGAAATCTGCTCTCATGTTAATTAGCTCGGAGCATGCCATGTCAAAAGTAAAAAAAGTAACTTTTCCACCATCTCTTTAAGGATTTGCTGAATCATAGAGTTTGTTATTAATATTAAATATTAAAGGTAGTTCTTGAATAATCAAATAAATGTGATCATAACCTGTTAGCTGTTTACTCTTTTAGATTTTTAATAATCTCAACTCTCTTTGTGTATACTGACCTTTCACATTCTATTAAAACATACTGTACAAGTTGGGTTTATTGTACATCATTAGTGCCTTGTGATTATGTACCCCATGGGAAAGTTTTCTTTT
>NW_006922650.1:252519-254100 GCF_000298275.1 Orycteropus afer afer
TTTCCTACTTTTTGATTCTAGAAAGAAATCCATGAAAATACGTGAATTAAGTAAGAAGAAATTTACAGTAATGATACAATTCTTCCAAGGTAAGTACTACTTAAACTAAGGTAAGTACTTTAGAGTTTGATTATTTAGAAAAAGTTTTTAACTAAGATAATTTCTATGGAAATCAAAGGCAGCTGTTTACCATTGGTTTGATTATTTTTGATAATTCCTTTAAATTATTTTATGGAATAGAAATATAGAATATAAGGGCACACATTCATAAGATGCACCTAAAACTGTATATTGATTTTATTTGATTAGTTATAAAAACTGAGTAAAAAATGGATAATTCAGGAAAAAAAGGAATGAAGAACTTGTGTCAAGAAAGAGAGAAATCTTCACTCTATTTGCCTCAAAATGGTTAGCTTTTTTTTTTTTTTGGCTGATTATAGCTTTCTAGAGATTTTTTCTTTTATCAATAAAGGAAAAAGAATAGAAGTTTTGAAGACTTGACTTCAAAACAAAGATGTGAGCAAGAGTACATCATTTTCATTGAGTGACCAATGAAAGGTGAAGCTACTTTAGGAACAATTATATCAATACTGTAATTTTTTCTACTTAATTCTTGAAATTACTATGATATTCAGACAAATTCCTGGGACTTAATTATATACATATTTAATTAAACCAGGAGGAAATTATACAAGGAAGCAATGCATAATTGTCCTGGGCAAGCATGAATTTTGAAGTATGAACTAAGAAAAATAAATTGAACACAAAAAAAGTAGAAATATTAGTATATAGTGGACTTTAAAAGACGCTTGAAGAAGGGAATATAAAGTCAGAGAGGGTCATCACAAGCAGTACCAGAGTTTGCAGACAGAGAAAATTCTAATGAAGAGAAAATATATTTTTCTAACTGTTTGGTTCTTGTGTTTCTTAGGAATCATGTTCATGAAAAACTCCAAATGGAATATTACAGCCAGTCTACAAGCTGGCTAACAAAACATCCCCAGGAAGTAAAAATTAGTGGTTAAAGTATTGGGTTGCTAACCAAAAGCTCAGTAGTTCAAACCCACTGGCCAATCTGAGGGAGAACAATGAGACAGTTTGCTTCCATAAATATTTATAGTTGTGGAAACCCTCTGTGATAATTGTACTCTGTTCTATAAGGTTGATATGAGTCATAAATGACTCAATGTCAGTGGGGTTTTTTATTTTGGTTTTGATGTAAGTCTTACAAATGATGTAACTGAGTTGACACCTATTTAAAATGTGTTTCTCAAAGTCTGTGTGTTTTTGAATTCACAGATTTTTCCCGTTATTTATAATTATATATGTTCTGAAAGTTCTTTTCTTCTTGAGAATTATTAACTATGGCAGTTTCCATCTTAAATGTAAGAGGTTGTTGGAAATAGTAATAGGAAAATCCTCAAAGCATAACATCTAGAATGTTGTTGATCAGTGGTAGCTTCCTTTTCTGCTTTGTACTTTATTTTTTACTCTAATAATTAATCTTTTCCATTACTGCTTCTTCACTCTTTTTAATCTAGCTTTGATAAAATGCATAACAGAGATATGAAGAACCATTCA
>NW_006922650.1:254450-265932 GCF_000298275.1 Orycteropus afer afer
GCTATGTGGCTATCTGTAAACCCCTGCATTATACCACCATCATGAATAACAGAGTCTGTTACCAACTGGTATTGAGCTCGTGGGTAACTGGATTCCTGATTATCTTTCCCCCAATGATATTAGGACTCAGATTGGAATTCTGTGCTTCCAATATCATTGATCATTTTATTTGTGATTCTTCTCCCATCCTGCAGATCTCTTGCTCAGATACACATTTCCTAGAAGTAAAGTCTTTTTTCTTGGCTGTAGTGACACTAATGGTCACATTGCTGTTAGTAACTCTCTCTTATGGCTACATCATCAAGACAGTTCTCGAATTCCCTTCTGCTCAGCAAAGGACAAAAGCCTTTTCTACCTGTTCTTCTCACATGATTGTGGTTTCCATCTCTTATGGCAGCTGCATCTTCATGTACATCAAACCATCAGCACATGATAGAGTAACTTTAAGCAAAGGAGTAGCTGTGCTCAATACCTCAGTTGCCCCTTTATTGAACCCCTTCATTTATACTCTAAGAAATCAGCAAGTGAAACAAGCTTTCAAGGACATGATCCAGAAAGTTTTATTTGCTTCAAACAAGTGAGAAAATTTCAAAGACTATGATGGAAGAATGAATAAAAATCTTGCCCTGTTTACCTGGGTTCACTTTGTTTACTCCGTACATATTTTCAGATGATATTGGCAATTTCAGTCTGTTTTGAGGCTCCTCACATGCTATCATTTCTGGCTGGGGATTGTATTCTACAAACCTGTTCCTTAATCCATTTAAAAATTTAAAGTTTAAATACTATATTGTTTGTAAATCATATTGGTTAAAACAAATGTTTTCAATGATACTTTCTAAAAAGTGGGCATACAAATGGAATGGAATGGAATGCTTGCAGCATGAATCCTATTTTTAAGATAAAACTGGCACTTTAAATCATAAAGTCAATTATTTAGTAAAGGAAAATATTTTAATATTTATAATGATACATATGGCTTTATGCACTTTGGAAAAATATGCTTTGTTATTCTCTTTCTTGTGTGTAGAAAGATTTACAAATTATTATGTAAATAAAAGTATGATTTAATTTATAGTAATTTATTTTACAATTCTTTATTTGGCAAGATTAAAATAAATTTTGATTCTTTTGTGTGTCATTAAAAAGTAAGAAAAAATTAAAATCCAATTTTTTATGACTCCACACAGAACAATTTAACTAAAGTTAAAAAAATTAATTTTTAAAACGAGGTCCTGATACAACAGTAATTTGAATTATAATCAGAAATTATAATTTGATTATAATTTTATTGCCTTGCTTCAAAGCCAAATGTATATTGTCTCTATGTTCTCCACAGAACCTCCTTGAATAAATAAAGCTATTTTATCTTCTATGTAAAATGTTCCTAATTTGAATGTAATAGTCATTTCTTCATATAATGCTAAATTAAATTTACATGTTTTGTTGAGATTTTGGTGATGTTGCTAATAATGATAGTGACATAGGCTAGATCCTCAGAAAAGTGAATGGAGTCAGTGGGATTCTTATTCTTTTTTTGGTAACTCTGTTATCTTTAATATAAAGCATGATTATTGACAGAAAAAAATATGGGAAAGAAAATGTGACTACATTAATTTAAATTCACTAGCACAAACATAGCGTAGTGCCTAAGGCACTTGACTGCTAACCAGAAGGCTGGCAGTTCAAACCCACCAGCCACTCCTCGGAAGGAAGGTTGGGCAATCTGCTTCCATAGTGATACCACCTTGGAAAACCAAGGAGGGGTCTCTATGAGTTGGGTCCGACTCGATGGCACATAACAACAGCAAGAACAAGAACAGCACAAACATTGGTGTTTATAAATCACTGACAGGAACTTTAAAATCTCTGCGTCCCTTCTAAGGATAGAAATTATACCTGTCAAATTAAGTGGTGTAAATTTTTGGCTTTAATTGGGGTTATTACTCATTTTAGGTTCATAAAATTATGGCTGTCAATTGCAGATCTAAATATTATTTACAATGGAGAGGAGCCAGAGATTTGTGAAGAAATAATCTTTTCCAGGTTAGCTGTAGAAAGCATCCAAAGTGGGTCTGAAATATTTTACTGTGCCAAAGGAAAGGAAACAAAAGAGTAATATCATATGGATACAGGAACCAATTTGAGCTCTGTCCATTAAATAAAGATGGGGAAATTAGAGCTTAAAAATTAATAATTATTTTAATAGATCAAACATATCAAATGCATAAAAATCCCTGAGTTAATAAAATTATCAAAGGAAATAAACTGATCGATCACCAGTGAAAGTTACTAGGTCATCAAATTACTGCCCCAGAATATTGATAAAGGGAGGAAGAATCAAGTCTTTCTTGTGGGTATATGTATCAGGTACTCAAATAGTTGACGAAAGAAAGTATTAATTCACAGTATTCCAGAAGTTAATAATAGTTAGGCATGTTAACAAAAGTATGGATCTAGACAATTCATTGGTATATGCTAAAAACTAATAGTGAGATGTAGGTGGGGATGTTTATAATAAATGTTATCAGGTTGGCAAGATCTGAAGACACTGATCAATCTAAGAGTTCATAATAGTGGGACAAGCAGATACTATGTGCCTCATGGCCTGATGCATTAGGGTGCATACAACCTCACTTCTCAACAATTTTTGTCTAAAAACATGAATTTAGATCAAGAATCTAGATCTAATAAACATGTTAGAGGAACCTGGGTGATAGAGAAACAAGTTAACTGATACCATAAAAAAGCAATCAGTTAAAGACTCTACCACTTTATACAGTGCAAATAACTGTTTCTCCATCAAAACAACTGTTGGAGAATAAAAAATTAAGTGAAATAATAGGAGCTCTGGTAGCATAGTGCCTAAGACATTTGACTGCTAACCAGAAGGCGGGTGGTTCAAACCCACCAGCCACTCCTCGGAAGGAAGGTTGGGCAATCTACTTCCATAGAGATACTGCCTTGGAAACCCAAGGAGGGATTGCTATGAGTCAGATCTGACTCGATGGCACAGGAAAAAAAAAAAAAAAATCAAATGTAATATGAGAGTCTTGGATTTTGATTCAAACACTTTATTTCAAAACACAAACAAAACCAAAACATCCTTGAGTGAAACCAGAAAACTTGAATATAAACTTGTATATGTCCATCTATCCTTGTTTATTGATAGTTATTATATGTGATAATGGCACAATGACCGTGTAAGAAGAAACTGTTCTTATCAGTTCAGTATTTCTACTGATAAATCTGTGGGTGGAATGGCATGAATTTTAAAAGAAATACTAGGAGGAAAACTGCCACCACCCCATAAAAGCTTTTGAGGGTTACAGAGAAAATTATTTTAAAATATTGATAACCATCTAAGCTGAATGGTGAGTGCATATCTGTTATTATTCTATCTTGTCTCCTTTCATATATGTTAAAAAATTTCCATTAGAAAATAATTTTAAAAACTTAGTGATTGGCTAATTTTCTAATAAATTCATCTGCTTAATGAGACAGGATAAATGAATAACCTGATCTTTTCCTTTCCTTCTCAACGACTGGCTACCTGTACCCAAAACATTCTGCCCTCTTGTCTTTATTTTTCAATGAGTTAGCTTCCTGGTGTCGTGTATCTTCATCTTACAATTTCAGAAATGTTCTGCTTCTAACTTAGCATGTGAATGAGGTTATTTTGAGGAAACCCTTTCATCCAACTCACATTCTTCAATCTACATTTATCTTTAATTAAGCCAATATTTACTTATATCTCAAGTAAATATTTTATATTGAAATATATATGCTTATATCTCAGTTTGTTCAGAACTCAAAATGAAAAAGCAGGTGATTAACTAATACCAGTTAGCAGCCATGTTATGAGTTTTGAAGATCACTCTGGTAGCATAGTGCCCAAGGCACTTGACTGCTCACCAGAAGGCTGGTGGTTAAAACCCATCAGCCACTCCTTGAAAAGAAGGTTGGGCAATTCTACTTCGTAGTGATATTTCCTCGGAAACCCAAGGAGGCATCGCTATGAGTCGGGGCCGACTGGATGGCACATAAAAACAACAACAACATCATTGATACTATTTTTTTATGTGATTAAGCTGTGTAGTCAGGGGATTTCCAGATTAGTGTAGATGATTATTTTTAACTTTTGGGCAAAGAAGTAAAAAATCAGTGTTGTTACAGCAGTCATATTATAAAGTAGTATTGTTGAGGGCCTGATACTCAGAACTCTACAACCTTGGTCTTAATGGAGTTGGTAAAGGAATTTTTTTTATATGAAGAAAGAAGAAAAGTTTAAAACTTAACTAAAGTTCACCTCTAGACCATACCAGACTGTGTGTATACATGTGTGTGTGTGTGTGTGTGTGTGTGTGTGTAAATCTCCTGGATTTAAGTTTATAGACTCATAGTGTATACTATTCCAGAACCAATGAGTCAGAGAAGACAACGTTATAGAACTCTGAATGTATCCATAACTGTAAGATGAGGGTACTGCCCCAGATGCTTTTTTCTGGCTGAAATTTCACCACTAAATATTTTTGGTCCTGATATTAGATTGAATTTGGGGAATTCCTCTTTCAAGCACTTTAAAGTTTTGTAAAATTAATGCTGGGTCTTTTCAGTGTCTTAACAGACTCACATTTGGAGGCTATGGCACAAGAGAACAAGATGGAAAATACTTAGTATTTGGTTTAGAGATCAGACCTTCTCAGTGAAATTGACCATCTCAGATTACACAACAATTTTTCCTTTTATCCTCTTCTCTTGCTTTCTTTTCTTTTTCCATTACTACTTCCTCTTCATTTCTATAGATTGGTACTTTGACTTTTAAAAATTTAATCTTATAGTAATTATAGTATATTACCTAATTGCCATAATTAATTTCATTTGTTGTTGACATATAAATGCAGCTAAATTAATTATGTTTTACTTTTATCTTTGTGTATTGTTTAAAATATAAATCTTGTTCCAGTTCAGTACTAGTAGGCATTTCATAGGATGTTCCTTGAAGTCATCTTATGCCTCTCTGGAGAAGCAGGTACACATATTAGCTCAAACAATACATATAAATTCAATAAAACTGGTTTCAAATCCTTGCTCTACTACTTAACCAACAATAGTTCACTAAATTTTGATTTCTCCATGGATAATTGTGGCTATAAAAATAATTTGCAGGATTATTTTCTCTTTAATCTGTATTATAAAATTTCAACACAATTTGGCTTTCTTCTCTCTAGTTAACTCCAAAATGAAACAAACAAGGGGAAAAAAAAGTATTCTAGCAGGATAGTTAATAGTAACCATGCTATTCTTTTCTTTTTTGTTCATAAATCAGTGGAAGATGGTATTTTTGCTTTGGTTATCATCACATAGTAAGTTTTAGTTTGCATTATCAGAAGAATCAAATCACAATGTTGCAATGTATACAGGTGGCTATTGATCTATTATGTAACTAACATTTGGCTAAGTTGTAGGCATGAAACCAAACCAAACCAACTGCCATTGAGTTGGGTCTGACTCATACCTACACTCTACGGCAGAATAGAAATGCCCCATAGGATTTCCAAGGCTGTATATCTTTACAGAAGTAGACTGCCTCATCTTTTTCCTAGCTGCTGGTTTAGAAACACCAACATTTTGGTTGTCAGCTGAATGCTTAAACCACTCTTTCCCCAGGTCTCCTTGGTAGGCATAAAGGCATATAAGACAGACTCCACGGCATTAACTATCTTGAGTAGAATAAGGCATGTAAACAGAAAATTGTAGTTGGGTAAGAGTTACGGCAGCAGATTAATGTGTGATGGGGCTGTGTGGAAGAGTGGGCTCAATCTACAGCTGGTGATAGTGTTGGTGGTAGAAGAGTGGGATGAGGTCAGAGAAAGATTCCTAGTGGGAAGGCCGCTGAAACTGATACTTGGAGCACCAGCAGGGGTCTGCAGTTAAAAATGAGAGGAAGACTCCTGCTCATAGTTTAGACGGTGGCCTACATAAAGAAAAGAAGGATGGAGAGAAGTTTAATATGTTGTACCATAGAAGTGGAAAATAGTGAATCATTTAACGAGTAATTAAATGCTTATTTGCCCTTCCCCCCCGAGAAATATTATTGGGTTCATATTTGAACTCCTGAAATAAGTTTACACTTTCAAAAAGCAAATTATTTTATTAATATTTTCACATTTTAACTTTCTTTCTCTTATCTTCATATCCTGGATATTTGGCTTGCTGGTTGTTTACTTATCAGGATTCTAGCTCTGTTAGCTTTCTTAGACTTGCTGCCATATTTTTGCTTGATTTAAATACTTCATATTCAAGATTTAATGTTTCAACTAGTGCATTAGTGTCAATCCTGTCTTATTTATTTTTAAAAAAATTTTATTGCACTTTTCAGTTCTTTATTAGTAATTACAAGCTCATTTCTAGCTTCTTCTTAACAAATTCATGCCCTTTTGGCAAGAAATTTTACTTCTCTTTGGATTGGAACCAGTCAACAAAATCTGCAATTCTTTTTATTTTAAACCTTTTTGATTAGCAAATGCTTTTCTCAGAATCCTAAATCTTTATACGTATTCTTTGTTTTGTAATGTGCTTTAGATAAATTATTTTCCTATTTACTGCTTAGAAATTGTATTGATTATTTTTAATATTATTATTTCTCCCTTCATTTCAGTAAGTTTGTTATTGAGAAGTGGTGTGCTAATGCTTTGAGAGTGATAGAATTCTTTTGACTAAGTCATTAAAGGCTTGTTTGACTTGTTTGTTCCTCAGGGTGTAAATAAATGGGTTTAACATGGGAGAAATGGAAGTAGTTAGAATTGTCACCCCCTTGTTAATGGCCATTTCATCTTTTGCTGAAGGTTTGATATAGACAAAGATGCAGCTGCCATAGGTGATGGAAACCACAATGATGTGGGAAGAACAGGTGGAAAAGGCCTTTTTCCTTTGCTGGGCAGAGGGGAATCTTAGGATTGTTCTGATGATGTATACGTAGGACAACACCACACACACAAGAGTCATGATGAAGATGACTATAGAGCAGGCAAGAACCATCTGCTCTATGATCCACGTATCTGTGCATGAGATCTTCAGGATAGGATTAGCGTCACAGAGAAAGTGGTCAATGACAGAATCACAGAATTCTAGATCTAGTCCCAAGCTAAGGGGTGGGAATATGATCAACAAGGTCATTAGCCAACAGCCTAAAATAAACCTTTTGCAGGCTTTGTGGTTCATGATGGTCATGTAATGCAGGGGTTTGCAGATGGCCACATATCGATCATAGGACATGGTGGCCAGGAGGAAAAATTCTGTTACTCCAAACAGGTCTGTAAAGAATAATTGACTTGCACAAGCGTTATAGGTAACGGTCCTGTCACCTGTTGATATACTGTATAGGAATCTAGGGATGCAGGCAGAGGTGAATGAGATTTCTAAGAAGGAGAAATTTTGGAGAAAAAAGTACATGGCAGTTTTAAGGTGGGCATCCACCAATATGAGGAAGATGATGGTGAGATTTCCAATTACACTCAACATGTAGGTGATCAGTAGAAATATGAAAATCAGAATCTGCAGTTGTGGGTCTTCGGTCAGTCCCAGGAGGATGAATGTGGTTAGAGCTGTATGGTTTCTCATGCCTGGCTGCTGAATTCTCCCCAATCTGTGTGTAAAATTGATAGAAAAAAGATTTGAGTAAAGGTAGGGATAATTTTTCTGGAAGAGTTTTGTTATGCATTTTACACATATTTGCCTGTTTATTATGAATGTTTTAAAAATTTTCATACTGTCTCCTCTTTTGGTTTGCTACTCAACTAATTTGAATTGGTTTTCAAACATATTTGACCTCAATATATGATAAGATATACATTTTACATTGTGTTCATGTAGATACACATACTGGCATATATTTGAATCAAAAATAGGACAAAAATTACTAACCATGAGAATGCCATTCCTTTGATTGTTTTTGTTTTGACATATGTTATTTAAAATTAAAAACAAGTATCACTTTTTAGCCTAATAATTGGTAATACCTAGTGGCTTTTTTTAAAAAAGAATATACATACATTTTAATTTTTATTGTGATTTGAGTGACAGTTTACAGAGCAAATTCATTGCCCATACAGCAGTTCCATACACTTTGTCTCATGACATTTACTGCAATTTCCCACAATGCAGCAGCTCTCTTCATACTTCTTCCCCATAGTTAACTCTTTCCTGTGTCTTCCCCTCCCATGAACTTTCTGCCTCCTGAGCTGTCTCCCTGTATGCACATCCCTTCTATTCTCCCTTGACTTATCTCTACAAGGAGTGTATCTACCTAATGTAAATGTTCAACTCATGTGCCTGTCCTTTGTTTGGCTGGAAGCCACAGGAGTGGATTCAATTCCAGACCTAAAGGGCAGGGGCCATATTCTCAGGCATTCCACTAGGCTCTATCAGACCAGCAAACCTGGTCCCTTTTTTAAAAAAGAATGTTTTTAAGGATGTTTTTCATGATAATGACTAAAGTATAAAAGAATCTTATTCATGATATTTTCAAAGATGTGATCTTCCCTTTTAATTTACACTAGAATGGATTTATCCACAGCATATACATTTTCCACCAGGAATAAAGAAATCATGACTACTAAACCAAAACAAAAACTAAACCCACTGCTAGTCGAATCTGACCCATAGTGACTCTATAATCCAATAAACCAAGTCACTGCCATCAAGTCAATTCTGACTCATAGCCATCCCCACTGAGTTTCTGAAGCAGTAAATCTTGACTGAAGTAGATAGCCCCATCTTCCTTCCATGAAGTGGCTGGTGAGTTTGAACGCCAACCTTTCTGGTTAGCAGTTCTGGTTCAACACTTCTGGTTAATATCCCTATAGAATAGTGTAAAACTGCCCCATTGGGTTTCCAAGGGTGTAGGGATTCTGGTGGCTTAGTGGGTAAACATTTCGTGGTTCTAATCCACCAACTGCTCTGTGGGAGAAAGATCAGAATTCTTCCTAAAGATTAAGCTGACAGCCTTGGAAACCCTATTGGCAGTTTTATTTTTTCCTTTAGGGTCTGTATAAGTTGCAATCACTGGATTGTTGTTGTTGTTAGGTGCTGTCAAGTGAGCTCTGACACATAGCCACCCTATGTACAACAGAATGAAACACTACCTGATAGTCCACCATCCTCACAATCTTTGCTATACTTGAGCCCATTGTTTCATCCACTGTGTCAATCCATCTCATTGAGGATCTTCCCCTTTTATGCTGCCCATTCACTTTACCTAGCATGATATCCTTCTCCAGGGAATGGTCCCTTCTGACAACATGACCAAAGTAGGTGTGATGAAGTCTGGCTACTCCTGTCTCCAAGGAGCATTCTGGCTGCATTTGTTTCAAGATAGATTTGTTTCTTCTGTCAGTCCATGGCAGTTTTAGCATTCTTGGCCAACACCACAATTCAAAAGCATCAACTCTTTCTCAGTCTTCCCTATTGATTGTCCATTTTTCACATGCATGTGAGGCAATGGAAAAATACCATGGCTTGGGTAAGGCACATCTTAATCTTCAAAGAGACAACTCCGCTCTTCAGCACTTTAAAGAGATCTTTTGCAGCAGATTTGCCCAGTGAAATACCATGTCTGATTTCTTGACTGCTGGGATCACTGGATGGCAGTGGGGAAATACATATGGAAACAGACAGCCTCATCATTTTCCTTGGAACAGCTGGTGATTTCAAACTGCTTCCTTTTTTTCTTTTTGTTAGCAGTGGAAATTTTTAATCATTGTGCTACAAGGGCTCCTTTCTTGACTAATAACCAAAACCACTGCCATCAAGTAGATTCTGACTCACAGTGGCCCCATAAGGTATCCAAGGCTATCAATCTTTGTGGATATAGATTGCCTCATTGTCTTCCTATGAGTAGCTAGTGGATTTGAACTACTGACCTTCTGGTTAGCAGCCAAATGCATTACTCACTGTGCCATCAGAGCTTCTTTCATGACTATTAGGGCACCCTTTCTTTATTGTAAGAATGTTTCTCTACTCACAATCTGAAAGTTTTGCTAAATTTCATTTATCTGCTTGAAACTTTTTTGTTTTTCCAGGAGAAATTGGTAAGTATAGGGTGGTTATAACCAGTAAGATGTTTCTAAATCCATGTTGTAGCAATTTAGCTCTCTGTTCTTCTGCTATTGCCAAACTTATAATTAACATACAAAGGATATTTTCCTTATAAAACCTCACCCTTTAGATCTTTCCATGACTTTCTTAAGTGTTTCTTCCTTTAATAGATTTCACTGATTCCCCACTTTGGCCAGGAACACAGAGAGTTGACACGTAGCTAATTCACTAGTAAGTGAGAGAATGGCCTGCAAAAGGTGTACACAGCTGAGGAATGTAATCCTAATTGTTTTTTTTCATTCTGTTTTATTTCTGACTCAAACACACTAGTGTTCCTTGTTTTCAATTCACTCATGTTACAGTCAGCTCTGTAGGTATTACATAGACTCTCTAAGTTCATGTTCTGCCTTTGCTTCAACATCTGAAATGATTCTCTTCAATTCTTGACTTTTTTCATACTCAACTGTTTATGATATGGCTTCTGACCCTACCACTCCACTGAAACAGTTCTTGGCAAGCTTATTGTTGATTTCTTTAAACTAAAGTAAGTGTACCCATTTTATTTGATCTTTTGTTTCATTTAACACTGCCGCCCTTCCTTCCTTCTATTTTCTAGACACATTTCTTGTATGATATTCACACTACAAGATTTTGTTTTGCTTTTAAACAAAAAACAAACATACTACCATCAAGTTATTTTGGACTCATAGTGACCCCCAAAGGTTATCCAACTCTATAAATCTTCATGGAAGCAGACTATCTCATCTTTCTCCCATGGAGCGGCTGCTGGGTTTGAACCACGAACGTTTTGGTTAGCAGCCCAATGTTTTAAATGCTACACTACCAGAGCCCCTCTGTTTTCCCATTTTTCTTCTTTAAAGATATCTCTTCCCTTATTCATCTTTATGTTGTTGATGTTTCTCAGACTTCTCTAGTTCCATTTCTCTGATTCTATGTATATTTCTTCATGGATGTTCCATTAAATCCCATGACTTCCACTTAGTACTTAACATTCAATGATTCAAAATTCCGACACTCTCTCTCTGGCTGTTAGACATCTTCATCTAGAAGTTTCACTATCCTCTCAAACTGAGTATATTTGAAATGGAATCATGTATTTTCTGCACCACTCTTACTCCTTTTCTCACTCCTTATTTACTATACTAAAACTGAATGCTCACATTTATAATCCTTCATTAACAATTAGATGTCCCTGGGTGGTACAAACAGTTAACGCTCTTGGCTGCTGACTGAAATGTTGGAAGGTTGAGTTTATCCAAATGTACTTGGAAAGATAGAGCTGGCAATCTTCTTCTTACATACCAAGCCATTGAAAATTCAGTGGAGCATGGTTCCAGTCTGACATGGACGGGGTTGCTATGAG
>NW_006922650.1:269013-270595 GCF_000298275.1 Orycteropus afer afer
TTGTTAGGGGTCAGAATCTACTTGACAGCAATGAATTTGGTTTGTTTTGGTTTAATCCTTATGGAAGCAGATTGCCAAATCTTTTTCCTTGAAACTATTGGCTGGAACTGGAACCAGCACTCCTTCTGTTGCAGACCAGTCCTTAACCATCTGTACCCCCAGAACTCCTTAACCCAAATTCCAAATCATTGCTATTGAAGGAATTTTGAGCCCTAGTGATTCAGTGGTTTTGTGCTACTCCTGAGATAGACATGGCTATCCACTTCTGTCAAGATTACAGCCTTGGAAACTCTATGTGTGTAGTTCTACTCTGTCCTACATGGTCGCAGTGATGAACCAAAGATTAAGGACTCTTAAATTCTAGATTTGGACCAACAGCTGTTCTGTGTTTTTTTCTTAGCCAATACCAATAAACCATACTTACTTCTGTTCAGATCTTTTCCAATTCTTTTTCAAGTCCATCAAAAACAGAAAAAAAAAGAAAAAGAAAAAATCCTCATAGAAACTCCAATGAATTGGGTATCTGGAGTGTTTCAGTTGGTTGCTTTAAATATTCTCTTTTTCCAGAGATAAGGATGTGGTCTCTATGTGCTACATGCTAACGTCTCATAGTAAATTTCCCAGAATGTGCATTCTCCAAAAGAGAGAGAGAGGACTGAGCTAATGTATGGTTTAGGGACGGGCTGGGACAGTCCCCAGCCCAGAGAACACAGGCAATAATGATAAAATGACCAATAATAGATTCAATAATTAAAAGAGATTGATTAGAAGGTGAATAGAGTTCCTTATAGAAAATGTTTACATTTACAGTCTATTTACTTCCCTATTCCTCAGTTCAGATACACCTAGTATTGGTGCCTTCACAGCCCTAGAAATTTTGAGCCATGTGCTTGCTCCTAAATATCTTAAAAAGTAAATCAACATTATCTGTGATTACTTATATACATTTTATAATGCTGTTAGAGAATTGAACATTTAAAGAGGGCCAGGAATCCTAACTGATACTATTCAATTTCTGGTTGATTCTAGAAATTGATTTAATTTATCTTTAAATTATCTTTTCTTGATGCATCAATCCAGCCTTATAAATATCTTCAATCAGTTCTGAGCCACAAACTCTTAGCTCTGTTTTTTTTTAAACCATAAATAATTAACTCTTCACACCCCTCTAATTGAGGTGAACAAGATTAAAACTGTTAGAGAAAATTATCATCTAAGTCTGTCCAAGAGGAAAAGAAAGGGAGTCCCAGACAGGTACTCACTCTTTGAATAGTCCGTGATGATTGCAGTTCATTAGTTGTCCCTGATCGTCTCGCTGGTCAGAGGATGGAAAAGACGATGTTTACAGAGGTTTGTGTGCAGATTCCCGGTCTCTCTTCCTCCTGAACTCAGACTCACCTCATAGGCATCCTGTGGATGATAACGATTTTTTCATATTTTCATTTCCAACATGTGGTCAAGCCTTTTTTACCAAGATATTTCTCTGATTTTGAAGTTATATGTCTGTTCACAGATCTGGAGATATCAGGAGCTCTCTCTGGTTTCATAAGGATGCTATTTGACCTTTCTAGTTGAAGTGTGA
>NW_006922650.1:279946-282608 GCF_000298275.1 Orycteropus afer afer
GTCTCTCCTCACCTGTAACCCTGGGGCTGACTGCTCTTCTGTCTGGGTTCAAGGCTTTTATCCCCTTTCTCCTGCTCTTCCGGCCTGTTACTCTTGGCGGGCCTGAGATTTCCCTCCTCACCTAATCCTTTCGGCTGATTGCTCTTCTCTTTGGCTTCCTGGGTTTTATCCGCTTTCTCCTGCTCTTCCGGCCTGCTACTCTCTGTAGTGTTAGGCACTACACTACCAAAATTAGGTTTTTATATAAATGTGTATTCTTCATATGTCATGTAAGTTGAATCATACAGTATTTGTCCTATTGTGACAGACTTAGTTCCCTCAGTACAATGTTTTCAAGGTCCGTCTATGTTTGCAGCATGTACCAGGAAATTGTTTCTTTTTATGGCAGAGTAATACTCCATTGTTCATATGTTCCACACTGTGTTTATTCCTTCATCTGTTGATGAACACTTAGGTATTTTCTATCTTTTGGCTACTGTGAATAATGCTTCAGTGACTATGAGCATATATGTATCTGTGTTTCTGCACTCAATTCTTTTGAGTATATCCCTAGATATGGAATTGCTGGATCACATCATAATTTAATATTTAATATTTAAGGAACTGCTAGACTGTTTTTCACTGTGGCTCTATGATTTTATAGTCCCATCAGTAATTTTGAGGGTTTTAATTTCTTCTCACCCTTGGCAATACCTTTTGTTATCTTAGCCATCCTACTGGGCAAGAGGTGACTTCTCATTGCAGTTTTGATTTGTGGTTTCCTCATGGCCAATGAAGGAGTTTTGCTTACCTAGTGCTTAAAGCATTGGGCTGCTAACTAAAAATCAGCAGTTGGAATCCACCAGCAACTTTGTAGGAGAAAGAAGAGGCAGTTGGCTTCCAAAAGGGTTTATAGCCTTTGAAAATTTATGGGGCAGTTCTACTTTATCCTAAAGGAAGGCAATGAGTTGGAATTGACTCAATCAGTGTGTTTAATGACTAATTACACTGACCATATTTGCATGTGCTCTTTGGCATTTGTATTTCTTCTTGGTGAAATGTCTACTGAAGTCTTTTGCCCCCCTTTTCTTTTATTGTGGTAAAAAATATGTAATACAACATTTGCAATTTGATGTTTTTCACATGTATTTTAGTGACACCAATTACATTAATAATATTGTATTACCATATCAAATTTTAATGCAGTGCAATTTATCAGTCTTTTTCTGAATGATATTTTTGTTTATGTATTAATAAGTAATTTCTTTTCATGGTGTCACAAAGATAATATCATACGTTATTTTCTAAAAGCTTCAGTTTTTCACATTTTGATCTATGATCAGAACAAAGTTATGTAATTAAGAGTCTTAGGATTCTCTAAAGAAAGAAAACCGCAAAACCAGTTATATATGTGTGTGAGTGTTTTTGTGTATGTTTGTGTATATATATGTATATGTATATATATGTATGTGTGTGCATATATATATATATCCATAAAAAACCAAATTGTCATCAAGTTGATTTGACTCATAGCAACCCCATCTTGGGTTTCTGAGGTGGTATCGCTGTGGAAATAGATTGCCCAATCTTCCTTCCAAGGGGTGGCTGGTGGGTTTGAACTGCCAGCCTTATAGTGAGCAGTCAAATGCCTTAGGCACTTCACCACCAGAGCCTTGGAAATCTAAGGAGGGGTCACTATGAGTTGGATCTGACTCCATAGCAGTGAGTCAGATTTTGTTTTTTCGTGTTGCTATATAAGGAGATCTATAAAGAGATAATGAGAGAAAGAGAGAGATATTTTGAGGAATTTGCTCATTCAGTTGTGGCACTGGCGAGTCAAAAATTTTACCTCATATGACAGTCTGGAATTAAAGCATTTTTGCTTCCCAAATACATAGGTGAGATACAGCACTCTAAGAATTGGTCAGTGTAGTGGTGGGGTTGAGAAGTAATTCTGACAAGATATTTATTTTTCATCTGGAGGCAGAATAGTTCTGTCTTAGCAGCTAGTACTGCTGTGACAGAAGTGTCATAAATGGGTAGCTGCAAAGCACAGACCTTTATTTTCTTGCAGTTTAGTAGGCCTGAAGACCAAATTAGGGCACCAGCTCGGGGAGAAAACTCTTTTCTCAGTTTCCGTAGTCTCAGTGTTACTCAGTCCTTGCTGATTTTTGCTCTGTTTTGGCCTAGCTTGTCTTTGTGTCTGTGCTCAGAAATAGTTAGGCTCAGGACATTCCCCATATGGATACAGCCACATTAAAAAAACAACAAAAACCCTATTCCCAAATGAGCTTGCATCTAGAGTTATATGGGTTAGGATGCTAATTCATATTTCAGGTGGACACAATGCATTCCATAACAACTCCCTAGGGAAACCTCCCATTTTTCTCTTAGGTAAGGCTTCGGACTGAATGAGTGAGGCCCATCCACGTTTTGGAGGTCCATTTACATTACTTAAGACTATCAGTTTCGATCACAATACTTCAAAAGAACATCTAGAGTAGTGTTTGACCAACCAACTAGACACCATAGTCTAGCCAAGCAGCCATATAAAGTTAACTGTGACATCAAGGTTTATTTATTTCTTGTATATGTATATGTAGTTGAGATTTTATTTTTGTTGGTGGCTGTTGAGTGGTTCTGACTCATAGTTTACAGCAGAACCAACCACTGCTCCATCCTG
>NW_006922650.1:283937-285321 GCF_000298275.1 Orycteropus afer afer
AAACTGGTAAATCTCCAAGATATTAACAAATGGGTCACAAAAAGACATACAAATGTAGTGTGTGCAAGCCCCCCAATTAAAAAGCCTAATAAGTGCATTGTCTCTGCTTTGTGGTAGGAGGTGCAAGTAGTCCACTATTTTAAAGGAGGTGTGTTTGCATGCTATAGACCACTCAAGCTCTGAAAATTCACTGGTGTGGCTGACCTCTACATTACTGAGTAATTTATCTCCTACTCTTGGGGACTCATGTGTCATAGAAGAACACTAGAGTACTGGCCATATCCTGCATCAAAGGTTCAAATAACATGATGTTGACCCTGGTGGTGCAAATGGTTAAGTGATTGACTGTTTGCCAAAAGAATGGTTATTTGGCCACAACCAGAGGGACCTTGGAAGACTGAACTGGCAATCTGCTCCTGAAAGGTCACAGCCTTGAAAATCCTGTGAAGCAGTTCCACTCTACATACATGAGGTTGTCATGCACTGGAATCTACCTGATGGCAACTAACATCAGTATAATATTCCAGTGTGATATTCTTTAGAATGTCTAGATAATCAAGGTTCTTTCAGAGTATATTGAACAGAGAGTTGAGAGAGAGGATATTTATATACCAACTCCTTTCCCATCACTTGTTTGTGTCAGTTTTAGGCACTATGGTCACTTGTAGTTCTGTGTCCATGGTGGACAGGTTTCAGTGGAGCTTCCAGACTAAGGCAGATTGGGAAGAAGGACAGGGCCATCCACTTCTGAAAAAGTTGACCACTGAAAACCTTATGAGCAGCAGTAAAACACTGTCTGATATGCTACTAGAATATTTTATGAATAGCAGTGATATATTGTCTGACATGGTGCCAGAGATAAGCCCCTGAGTTTGAAAGTCATTCAAAATATGACTGGAGAAGAGATGCCTCCTCAATGGAGAATTGGCCTTAATGTAATCAATGGACAAAGCTTTTGGGACCTACATTTGCTGATGGGGCAAGACTCAAATGAGAAGAAACAACTGCAAACATTTATAAATAATTAAGATATGTAGTGTACTTAGTATGAATCTAGGAAAATTAGAAGTTGTCAAAAATGATATGGAGCACATAAAGATTGAGATCCTGGACATTATTGAGGTGAAGTGGGCCAGTATCAGCCATTTTGAATCAGACAACCACATGGTATACTGTGCCGGGAATGATGAATAGAAGAGGGATGGCATCACATTCAGTCACAAAACAAAACAAATAAAAACAGCTCAAGATGTATCCTGAAGTACAATTCTGTCAGAGATAGGATAATATCCATAAGACTGCAAGGAAGACAAGTTAATATTACTATTATTCAAATTTACACAACAGCCACTAAAGCCAATGATAAAGAAATTGATGATTTTTA
>NW_006922650.1:285891-292517 GCF_000298275.1 Orycteropus afer afer
GAATGACATCAAGGACATGATACTTACAGAAAGCAAAAGGCCATTGAAAAGACAAAGATGGGAAAAAACAAAAATGGATGTCAAACAAGACTCTGAAATTTGCTCTTGACCATAGAGTAGCTAAAGTGAGTGGAAGAAATAATGAATTAAAGGAGCTCAAGGTAATATTTCAAAGGGCAGCTTGAGAAGACAAAGTGAAGTATTATAAGGAATAGTGCAAAGAACTGAAGTTAGAAAATCAAAAGGGATGAACACGTTCAGCAATTCTGTAGATGAAAGAAGTGTAGAAAAAATTGAAGCCTCAAGTTGCAAAACTGAAGAATTATATGGGCCAATTATTGAATGATACAGGAAGCATCAAAAGAAGACAAAAGGGATACACAGAGTCACTGTATCAAAAGAACTGGTTGATGTTCAACTATTCCAGGAGGTAGCACATGCTCAAGAACCAATGATGTTGAAGGAAGAAGCCCAAGCTGCACTGAAGGCATTGGCAAAAAACAGCTCCAGAAATCGATGTTGAGATTGAGATGTTTCAACAAATGGATGAAGCTTTAGAGGTGCTTACTTGTTTATGCCAAGAACTTTAGGAGCCAGCTACCAGGACAATTAATTGGAAGAGATTAGTATTTGTACCCATTCTAAAGAAAGATAATGCAAAAAAATTGTGGAAATTATTGAACAATATCTCTAATATCACACATAAGCAAAATTTTGCTGAAGATAATTCAAAAACATTTGCAGCATGTTTTTTGCTGAAGATAATTCAAAAACATTTGCAGATACTGACAGGGAACTTCTAGATATTCAAGCTGGATTCAGAAGAGGACATGGAATGAAGGATATTGCTGATGCCAGATGAGTGTGGCTGAAAGCAAAGAGTAACAGAAAAATCTGTGTTTTATTGGCTATGCAAAGGCCTTTGACTCTGTGGATCATTACACATTTTGGATAATATTGTAAAGAATGGGAGTTCCAGAACACTTAATTGTCCTCATGAAGGACCTGTTCATAGACCAAGAAGATGTCATTTGAATAGAGTAAAGGAATATATCAGATTTTAAAATCAGGATGGGTGTAAGTCAGTATTGTATCCTTTCTCCATGCTTTTTCTGTCTATATGCTGAACAAATAATACGAGAACCTGGAATATATGAAGAACTATATACACAGGAGAATTATGTGAAGGAAGACTCATTAACAACCTGCCATATGCAGATGATGCAGCTTAGCTTGCTGAAAGTGAAGATGATTTGAAGCACTTACTGATGAAGATCAAAGACTAAAGCCATCAGTATGGATTGCACACCAACAAAAAGAAAATGAAAAACCTCACAATGGGAACAGCAAGCAACATCATGATAAATGGAGAAAAGTGTGAAGTTGTCAAGTATTTCATTCTACTTGGATCCACAAACACCAATGGAAGTAGCAATCAAGAAATCAGACACCTTGTTGCACTGGGCAACACTGCTGCAGAAGACCTCTTTAAAGTTTTACAGAACAAAGGTGTCACTTTGAAGACCTAAGTGAGCAGAATCCAAGTCATGATATTTTTAATCACCTCACATGCAAATCTGGACAATTAATAAGTAAGACCAAAGAAGAATTAATATCTTTTAATTGTGGTGTTGGCAAAGAGTACAGAAAATATCATGGACTGCTAGATGAACACACAAATTAGGAGCCAGAAAAAGTGCATCCAGAATGCTCCTTGGAAGTGACAATGGCCAGGTTTAGTCTCACTTAACTTTGGTGGGCATTCATCATCACAAAGGATATTTCAAGAACTAACCTGAAGTACAATGCTGTCAGTGACAGGATAATATCCATACGGCTATGAGGAAGACCAGTTAATATTACTATTATTCAAATTTATGCACCCACAACCAAAGCCTAAGTTGAGGAAAATGAAGATTTTTATCAACTTCTGCAGTCTGAAATTGAATGAACATGAAATCAATATGTGTTGATTATCACTGGTGACTGGAATGCAAAAGTTGGAAATAAAGAAGAATCACTGGTATTTGGAAAATATGGTCTTGGTGATAGAAATGACACAGGAGATCGCATGATAGAATTTTGCAAGACCAATGATTTATTCACTACAAATAACTTTTGAAACTGAAGACAATTAGAACAACTCCAGGAGAGCCAAAATATGACCTTGATTTTATCCCTTCTGAATTTAGAGACCATCTAAAGAATAGATTTGATGCATTGAACACCAATAACCAAAAGCCAGAAGAATTGTGGGATAACATCAAGAACATCATCCTTGAAGAAAGCAAAAGGTCATTAAAAACACAGGAAAGGAAGAAAAGACAAGCATGGAGACAAGTTTCAAAGGAGACTTTGAAACTTGTCTTAGAATGGAGAGTAGCTAAAACAAATGGGAGAATCGACAGGGTAAAAAGCTGAACAGAAGATTTCAAAGAGCAGCTTGAGAAGACATAGTCAATTATTTTAATGAAATGTGCCAAGGGTTGGATTAGGAAACCAAAAGGGAAGAACATGCCTGGCATTTCTCAAGCTGAAAAAACTGAGGAAAAAATGTAAACCTTGAATTGCCATATTGAAAGATTTCAGGGGCAATATGTTGAATGATGCTGGAAACATCAAAAGAAGATGGATGGAATACACAGAGTCACTGTACCAAAAAGAAGAGGTATGTGACCATCCAGTTCAGGAGGTGGCATATAATCAAGAACCAATGGTATTGAAGGAAAAAGTTGAAGCTTCCCTGAAGGATGTGGCGAAAAGCAAGGCTCCAGGAATTGATGGAATACCCATTGAGATGTTTCAACAAATGGATGACCCGCTGGAGACACTCATTCGGCTATGCCAAGAGATTTGGAAGACAGCTACCTGGCCAACTGACTGGAAGAGATCCATATTTAATCATTCCAAAGAAAGGTGATCCCACAGAATGTGGAAATTATCGAACAATATCATCAATATCACACACAAGTAAAACCTTCTGAAGATAATTCAAAAACAGTTGCAGCAATATATTGACCAAGAACTTCCAGAAATGCAAGTTGGATTCAGATGGGGACATGGAGCTAGGGATATAATAGCTAATGTCAGATCTATGTGGCTCAAAGCAAAGAATAAGAGAAAGGTGTTTACTTCTGTTTTATTGACTATGCCAAGACCTTTGATTGTGTGGAACCTAACAAATTATGGATAAGTTTGAGAAGAATGGGAATTCCAGAACATTTAATTTTACTCATGAAGAACGTATACATAGACTAGGAGGTTATTGTTTGAACAGAACAATGGGATACATCATGATTTAAAATCAGGAAGGGAATGTGTCAGGGTTGTATCCTCTCACCATACTTATTCAACTTGTATGCTGATCAAATAATCCAAGAATCTGGACAACATGAAGAAGAATGTGGCATCAGGATAAGAGGAAGTCTTATTAACAACCTGCGATTCGCAGATGACACAACTTTGCTTGCTGAAAGTAAGGATGACTTGGGGCACTTACTGATGAAACTTAAAGACTACAGTTTACAATATGAATTACATCTCAGTATAAAGAAAACAAAAATCCTCACAGCTGGATCAATAAGCAGCATCACGATAAATGGAGAAAATATTGCAGTGGTCAAAGACTTCTTATTACTTTGTTCTACAATCAACATCAAATGGAAGCAGCAGTCAATACATCAAAAGACCTATTGCATTGTGCAAATCTGCAGCAAAGACCTCTTTCAAGAGCTGAAGAGCAAAGATATCTCCTTGAAGGCTAGGATGTGCCTAACCCAAGCCATGGTATTTTCAATTGTCTTACCTGCATGTGAGACCCGGACAATGAATAAGGAAGATCAAAGAAGAGTTGATGATTTCAAGTTGTGTTGGCAAAGAATGCTGAAGGTACCATGGAGTGCTAAAAGGCCTAACAGGTCTGTCTTGAAAGAAGTGCCAATGGAATGCTCATCGGAAATGAGAATGGCCAGGCTTATCTCACCTACTTTGGTCATGTTGTCAGAAGGGACCATTCTCTGGAGAAGGATGTCAAGTTTGGTAAAGTGGATGGCCAACAAATGAGGGGAAGACCCTCAAGAAGAAGGATTGACACAGTGGCTGCAGTGATGGGCTCAGGTATAGCAGGGGTCATGTGGCTGGCACAGAACTGGACAGTGTTTTGGTCTGTTGTACATAAGGTCGCTATGAGTCAGAGATGACTGAACAGCCCATAACAACAACTAACAACAAGAACTGTGGTCATGTTGTCAGGAATGTCATTCCCTGCAGAAGGTTGTCATGCTTTGTAAAGTAGAAGGTCAGCAAAATTAGGGAAGAAATTCAGTGAGAGTGATAGGCACAGTGGCTGCAATGATCTCAAGTACAGCAAGGATTGTGAGAATGGCACAGGATGAGGCAGTGTTTCATTCTTGTATACATAGAGTCACTAAGAGTTGGAGCCAACAGCAACAAAAACAACAATTCATTTCAGTTGCCTAATGAATGTTACCTTTGAAAGATTTTAATATTAGGCCAAGAGCCCCTCCATGGAAGGAAGATTGGGCAATCTACTTCTGTAAATATACCTTCTTGGAAACCCAAGGAGGGGTTGCTATGAGTTGGAACTGACTTGATAGCAGTGAGAATACTAGTATAATATCTATGAAAGAGATTTTTCTTTCAGGAAGTGGGAAAAAATGACCCTACTAACTAAAGGATGTCTTGGAGACAAGCAAGATTTTGAGAAATTTTATTTCAATGAACTTCAGATTAGGAAAAAACAATTTATTAGGAATTGAATGATAGATGCTTTAGGAAGCCAATCTGTTAGGAAAACTTGCTTATCAACTTCAGAATTCCTCTGCTTCTTAGAAGGTAAGGCAATTTTTTTGATGTGGAGTCTCCAAAGGCTTGCTTTAGTTACTTGTTCTTTAAGGTATAAATGAAGGGGTTCAGCAGAAGAGCAATGGATGTAGTGAACACTCAAAAGAGAGAAACAAAAACAAACTCACTGCTGTTGAGTGCATTCAGGTTCATAGCAACCTCCACTGGGTTTCTGAGGCTTAAGTCTTTATGGACGCACACTGACCCATCTTTCTTCCACAGTATGGCTGGTGGGTTTGAACCATTGAGTTTTGGTTAGCAGCAAAATGCCTTAACCACTGTTGATAGACACTGATACCTTCATTGAATGTTTGGCATAGATGAATACAGCTGCTATAGGTGATGGAAATCAGAATCGTGTGGGAAGAGCAGGAAGAAAAGACATTTTTCCTTTGATGGTCAGAAGTGAATCTTACACTAGTCTCGATTATATATAGGTAGGAATGAGCTACACAAAAGAAGGGTTGTGGTGAGGGAGAACACAGCCTAGAGTATAACCATCTGCTCAGTGACTCACATGTCCCAGCATAAAATGAATCTTCAGGAAGGGAGAGACATCACGGAGAAAGCTGTCAATGACATTAAAGATACAGAATGCCTTACTTGGGCTTAGTCTAAATGGTGGGAGTATGATTACAAAAAAAAAAAAAATCCAGCTAGCATCAAAAGGTGGGTCTTTTGCACATGATGATGGTATAATGCAGTGTTTTGCAGACAGCCACATAAGGGCCATAGTACATGCCAGCTGGGAGAAAAAATCCAGTAGTTCCCCAAAAATCAGTCAAAAATGCTTGAATGACACAGGTACAGCAGGTAATAGGCCTGTCACCTGTGAGGTTATACAAATATCTAGGAAGGGAAGTAGGTATGAATGAACTTTCTTAAAAGGAAACATGGTTTAAGAAAAGTGCACTGGTGTTTTAAAGTGAGAATCCACTAAAGTGAATGAGAGAATGGTGTGGTTCCCACTTGCACCCCATAAAGAGGTAAGAAAAAGAAAAAGAAAAAAAAATCTTTTTAGGTGTGGCTATTCAGTTAGATGCAGGAAAATGAATGTTGTTGTTGTATGTTTTCTCATTATTAACTTTTGATTTTGTCCAATGTTCATGAAGAGAGATCAGTGACTTCATTAAATTATACAGCTGTGAGCTGTGAGATGCAAGCTAAGGCAAATAAATTCATGCACATAGGTGCATTGTAGGGAATTTCTTCTTTAATTTGACAATTAATTCTGTCAGTACATTTGTGCAATTCATTTGTAAGTATCCTTTCTGTGTTTTAGAAGAAATATTTCTTACAGATCAATTTAGCAGTACCACAATATAATAATTCATAGGCTCTATCTCTATGGTACGTATTCCCAAATTTATTTTACATATTTAGTCTCTATATAGGACTGTTTCTATTGACAATGGGTGATATTATCAACATTAAGATTTGCCTGTACTCCCATGCATTCTTCTCTAGTGTGAAGCTGAAATCTTAAAGTTCGCTAACAGATCACTGTCTTTACTTGTAGCTTGGCCCTTGATAAAACATAAAAACATAATAAAGAATTTGCACATGCTCTAGAGAAATGTTGATTGCAAGTGTAAAAACATAATGAACATTTCTGTATTGTTTTATGGTCTCATTATCTTTAGTTATGCTTGAGATTCATCAGAACTATTCCATTCTTTACATTTTGCCTTCTTTCATTCCCTTTCTTAGCTTCATTTGTACTGATAATAACATATAGTGATTAAGAGTGGATTCGTTGTAGT